>NC_090646.1:558922729-559225229 GCF_040937935.1 Hyperolius riggenbachi
CTGATAGCTGTATAAGTGCACTTTGCCATTTCCCTTGAAAGTTTTAGCCCCTCAATATGTAAGTTTGAGGACTTCTATTTCATATACATGAAAATTCTCAATCTGCATATTCAGGCATTTCAACTAATCTGGCCTTGGGAAGCTTGTCCTAGTGACAATACTGTCTGGCTGCTTGTCATTTTGTGACATGTAGCACAGTGATGGGTTATTTTGTGGTACGGTTTGCCAGGCAAATGGTGAACATTCATGCATGCAATACTTCACAAACGCACAAATCCAAAAGTAATTGAACATTCGAAATTGTTTTCCTTGGGGCAAACTCCATTGCTATTGGCCATCTGAACCCAGCTGGTATTAGTTTAAAGGTCGTGCAGGGCATAAACAAAAAGTTCACTGCTGTGTGAACAATGTTGTAGGTGTACAATGGTTCGCAAATGTGTTTGCCAGGGCAGACTCCATCCCTACTGCCTCTTCTCTTTACATGTTCAGGTACAAAGTACATTCACTCTCAATTTTTTAAATAAGATTATTTTTTTTCTTTTTTTAAATATTTGTTAGGTGACAATTGAAATATGTAATTAATACTGTGCCTTCCAATGCTGAATATGAGAAATAAAGTTATTGTCGCCATAAAGTTGTGTTTTTTACTTAAAGGTAAATAAAGATTTTGCAGGATACATAGGCAAGTTTAGGGGGCATTACTGGTGCCCAGAATCTCCCCTCAGACCCGGGGCGGTGCCGTGTCTGGGGACAGGCACAAGTTGAGACACCAGAATATTTGCAGTTCAAAGAACCATGCTGCTGCCTGCACTATGTGCCACCAGAGCCGGCCTTAGAGTACGCGGGGCCTGGAGCGAGTGTCATATGTGGGGCCTAGAGGCATAAGTGAAGGCCATGTACCGTACCACCACAGTCATGGGCTTGTCCACCTCTAAAGCAGTATGCCTTATTATTGTTTAAAAACTTGTTAAAGGCCCCTAAGCCAATCAATACAGAAACAATTACAATACATAATGTAATCAAACTGTGCCTATCCCTAGCCCCCCAGTCAGCCTCTACCTATCCCTAGCTCCCCATGAAACCTAGCACCAATCCCCAGCCAGTCTGGAAGCTCCAGCCTGAGCCCCCTCTAGCTCCAGTCCATGCTTGACTGACCTAAATGCCCCTGGGGCCCTCAGGCTGAGGCTCTTGCACATTACCTTATCTGACATTTGGCAAGCTTCATGTCAGTGCAGAAATTCATTAAAAAAAAATGCAAACGGCATAGTACAGTAAAGCATGCTGAAGACGAAAACCTAAACAATAAAAATGGGGGTGCAAAATATAAGGTGTGTAAAACTAAATAGGAAAATCTGAGTATTTGTAAATGACACACTGCTCAGAACACAAACAGCTAGACTTCTGTAGACCTTTCCTTCACCACCACCAAAATGAGCATGGTATGGCGGGAATGACATGCGGGGCCCTCTTCATGTGCGGGGCCTGGAGCGATCGCCCCACTTGCCACCCCCAAAGGCCGCCTCTGTGTGCCACCCTGCCCCCTTTCTTTCTCAGCTACAGGTAGACTTTGGATATAGACACAGCGTGTGCCCAGAGCATTGGGCAGCAGCGTGTGTACAGAGCATGGGGCAGCAGTGTGTCATGGAACAGCTCTAGGGAACTTGACAGAGCACAGAGCCAGGTATGAGCACAGTCTCGTGCCCCTGCTATCTGCTAAAAAGGAAGTTGGGACCTTGCAGAAGTCTTCACTTCCCCCTTCATTACAGATGTTGGCTGTCATTATTATCTGCATTCACTGGCTGCTGTAACACCAAACTGAATATGCTGCAGAGGCCAGTGGATACAGATAACAATGCTTACAATCAGCCAACTTCTGCCATGATGGGAGAAGAAGCACTGAGGAAGGGCTGAACGGATAAGCCAGCTGAATACTTCTTGGTCTCAGGCTGCACATGTCATTGCCCTCTTAAAGAGAATCTGTATTGTTAAAATCGCACAAAAGTAAACATACCAGTGCGTTAGGGGACATCTCCTATTACCCTCTGACACAATTTCGCCGCTCCTCGCCGCATTAAAAGTGGTTAAAAACAGTTTTTAAAAGTTTGTTTATAAACAAACAAAATGGCCACCAAAACAGGAAGTAGGTTGATGTACAGTATGTCCACACATAGAAAATACATCCATACACAAGCAGGCTGTATACAGCCTTCCTTTTGAATCTCAAGAGATCATTTGTGTGTTTCTTTCCCCCTGTTCTCATGCACTGAAGTTTCAGGCTGCTTGTTTCTTCCTGCAAACAGCTTTGCCCTTGTCTGTAATTCTTCAGTATGTGAAAGCCCAGCCAGCTCAGAGGACGATTTATCCAGCTTGTAAAAGATAAGAGAGAAGAGAGAAGCTGCTCTAATCCTAAATAACACACAGGCAGTGTGCATACAGGGGCCTGGAAGGGGGAGTTCATAGCAGAACCACAACACTGAAGAACTTGGCAGCCTTCCAGACACAGGCCGACAAGTCTGACAGGGGAAAGATACATTGATTTATTACAGAGACTGTGATAGCAGAAAGTGCTGCAGTGAGCCAGAACACATTAGAATAGCTTTTTGAACTTGTAGGATGATAAAAAACAGGATGCAATTTTTGTTACGGAGTCTCTTTAAATCCAATTGTCTCTCTTTCTCACTGAAGTGTGTGTCTCGCTCTTCCCCATGTCTGTCTCCTCCCCTCTCCCTGGTATATTGTCTCTCCCCTTTATCCCCTGTCTCTCCTCTGCAGTGCAATATGTCTGTGTATTATCTCAGTATGGCCCTGCAAAAGAGAATATTGCTATCCTGGTCTGGTATCTCTCCCCTGTTTCTGTGTCGCCTCCCATTCCCTCTGTCCTGTTCCTCTCTCTCTCCTACTCTGTCCTGTGTGTGTCTCTCTCTCTCTGTCGCCCCCATTCCTGTCTCTGAATCTTCTCCTCTCCTTTTTCTATTTCTCACACTCTCTTCTTCTCCACAGACACACTAATGCTAGGTACACACCATACAATTTTCTGTTAGATTTTCTCTTAGATTTACCTGCCAGATAGCTTTTTTTCCATGTTGTAGGTAAATCTAACAGAAGAATCTAACAGAAAATTGTATGGCGTGTACCTAGCATAACACTCACTCATGACCACTTTCATGTAGTATAAGAGACTAACGTGAAAATATATCCAAGTCACAGTGAATCAATTGCTGTTATACTACATGGATGTTGTAAGATTGTATAAAAATTGTACAGTCAGATTGCATAATGTGTGGCCACCTGGGTTTACACTGACCCTGTAAAAACTGGTCTGTTCTCTGTTACAAGCAGATCAGTTCTGATGGCATCTGTTTTCATCTGGTTTTGGCTGACAGGAGAAGAAGCTAAAACTAGACTTGTGCCCTGCACCCACTTGGCCAATCCATATCCTATTCACTTTTTTTCTAACTTTTCTCCCAGGAGATAATTTTTCATTGTATCTAAAAAGAACAAAAACAATGCTTGGTAAATGAAAAAATATTAAAAAGTAGATTAAAAAGTATTATCAAACTTATTTTGAGTAGTTTCTTATTTGTTGGGAGTTTTAAAAGTATTTTTTAATAAAACCGGATTGCCAGCCACAAAATAAAATTCCATTTACCCACTGCTCTGTGTTTATTATGCAGTCTACAGCCTGACCCTGCATTGCAAGCATTCCTATATAATCATAAATGTATAATCCAATATAATCATAAATGTTAATGCTGTGATGCATCTTATTTCAATCAGCCTGGCTCTATTCTGGTACATTTCTGGTGAGAGGGAAGCTTGTTATCTCTCCTCCCACATTCCTGCTCCTCACTGATTGGGTGAGGGCAGTTTAGCGTGACAAAAGGCTGAGAAGGGATACACCTCACCCTCTGCAGAAGCTGCTGAAATACAATCTATGCAGTGCTCACATGTGTTTACAAAACGAGCTAGATGACAGTGCAGTTTCTAGGAGAAAAAAAATGTAAGGGAGAAAATGACATCAGGATTGGCTTCATTAAGAGGCAATAATGATGGAAAATGCCTGGAAACTGCTTTCTCTCTATTTACTATATAAAATTCACTGACATTAAAACGTGGACAATACAATACATACAGTATGTTATGAAAGTAGAAGTATTTATCTACTTATATGTGTGGTTTTTTCCTGGGATAGTATAGCTGGTGAAAAGCCAGTTTAGGCGTGATAACTTTAGGCGTGATAAGTTTAGGCATGATAAGTTTAGGCATGATAAGTTTAGATTGCACGCAAAGTCCCGGACGCAAAGCAGCGCTATTAAACTCTATGCGAAGTGCACCAGACTTTGCTAGCGCAAAACTTTTGATCAGCTGTGCACTGCGGTGCTAACCCAGTTGGTGCTTAAACTTATCATGCCTAAACTTATCACAACTAAACTTAACATGCCTAAACTTATCACACCTAAACTTATCACACCTAAACTTATCATGCCTAAACTGAGTTTAGGCATGATAAAGGGCTTTTCACCAGCGTGCTAACTGTTAGCCCCGCTTTGTGAATCAGGCCCCTAGTGTTATATACTGGGTACCACATACTGTACAGTACAGCACCAGTATCTGTTCATACTGTACATAGCATCAGTTTATGATGTTTTTTGTTGATTTTTATTTGGTGTGTGTTGGAAGAGGGGTAGTCTTATATGGCGAGTATATCCCAAACACTATATTTTAACTGAAAAAATTGGGGGGTCGTTTTATACGCCGGAATATACGGTACCTACAAGGATGAACTTACGGAAACAAACAATTTGAAAATGTAATTGCATCAGTGCCTGGAACCCCTTCTGTACACCAATATTATTGCATTCTGATTTATCATGTGTCCCAAGATCATGCTGCCTTTCTACAACACCTAGCAGTTTACTCTCAACTTGCTGGCAAATCCCTCTGCACTTGCAGTGTCGTTTCTCACCCGCTTTTTAAAAACAGACTCTGGATGAAAGCTATATATTTCTGAAATTCTTTAAAAAAAATGGGTATGTGAAATTGCATCCACAATGTCATCCACAAAGAAGTAGCCTGTCTGACCACTGTCAGAGCCCGCGGGAGATAACCATCAGGTACTGGTCGGTCAGTCGCTTTCCTTACTTTTTTCAAACACACTGGTTGTTGTTGTATGAAAACTATCACCCCTGAACAGCGGTGTGAGACTATCTGATAAAACACTGGTAGAGGCGCCCCAGGTATGAGTTGATGTCAATGACGTAATTAGTGAGAGGTGATTTGCCTTGCCTCTCTAGAAGGACAAACCAATATAATAGGTAAAACCTTTATTCATTTTTGCACATAGGACAACAGGGTGCTGGCCCAATACAATAGGCACTGTATTGACCCGAGGAAGTGGGTCAGCACCCTTGAAACGCTTTGTCCTATGTGCATGAATTAATAAATGTTATTCCAATTATTTTGCTTTGTCTTTCTAGACAGGTAAAGCCCATCACCTCTCACGAATTACATTTTAGTTATTGACATCATCTTATACATAGGGCACCTCTAGCAGTGTTTTATCAGATGTTCAGTGACTAGATTTTCACACAGTTTCCTATTAAATCTATCAGCCTTCGCTGTATTTCAGTCCTCCAGAATTATTGTGTACCGCACAGCTTTCAGTTCTGCTCATCAGAACTTAATGAACAGATCCGTTCCAAATGGACTGATGTGCTTTTCATAGGATCCGTTTGTATGTCTGAAGATCCACTCCATTCCACTCTAATAAGCGGAACATTTGATATGGCAGTTTGAACCCTTCCTTAGAGACACCCCTTTACATTCACTTGCGATCAGGTCTGCCTCACTACAAAAGGAAGCCTTATTCCTGTACAGCTTCTTGTAGAAAAAAAGCAACTCACGTAAGTTAAGCAAACGGCCACTAGATGGAAGTGTTGTCTTGTAAGATGTGCAACCAATGCCATTCATAACCCTGCACATTCCACAGCTAAAGGTTGATTATTGTAAATTATCATAACTGTGTGGTCCTTTCCTTTGTCATTAGCATCCATTGTTCTTTAAAGGGACCCTGAGCAGGACCCAAAAATACCATAATGAACTTACCTGGGGCTTCCTCCAGCCCCCTGTAGACCGTGCGGTCCCCTGGCATCCTCTGGGCTCCCTCCATTCTTCCAATGGCGGCTCAGTTAGTTGCGTGATTTTGCGAGCAATTGTGGGCAACTCTGCACTCCCATCCTGTTCTTGCGCCCGTCGCTGTGAGCGTTCTGCGTACGAGTGGTTCTTGAAAGAATGAACCATGCATGCGCAGAACGTTCACGGTGATGAGCACGTGAGTGAGATGCAGAGGGGCCACACATACGCACTTGGACATGACTCCATGTTGTGAAGTTGCGTGGCTAATGGAGCCGCCGGCGGAAGGGAGTCCACGGACTACGGAGGGCTGGAGGGAGCCCCAGATAAGTTCATTATCATTATGGCGTTTTGGAGTCCTGCTCAGGGTCCCTTTAAGAAGACATCCTGAAGATCATCAATGTTCCTAGGAGAATTTCTCTGAAAAGGAGTTCAGGAGAAGCACACGATCGTGTTGTCAGTTGATTTATCTGTGCTCCTCTGATTGTCTGGATGATGTGATCGCGTCCTCACTTCCTTGTTTGCCTGATTGTCATCGGCCAATCAGAGAAATAAATTGCCTATTAAATCAATCAGCATTTCTCCATGAGATCTTATGCCTGGTACACACCATGCAATTTCCCATCAGATTTCAGCATAAATCGATAGTTTCCGACAGGTTCGATCTGAATTCCAATTGTTTTTCTGATCGATTTTGTTCAGAAGTAATAAAAAAAACGATTGGAAATCAGATCAGACCTGTTGGAAATTATCAATTCGACTGGAAATTGCATGGCATGTACCAGGAATTACAGGAGAATTTCTCAGATGAAAATTGATCATGTCTGTTGTTTCTGCCTTACAACCTGATAATTTAAGCAATGCTTAAATACATACAAAATATCTGAGAGAAACAAAATGCAAATTACTTCGAGTTGGTGCAAATGTTTAGAGCAATGCAAAATTAGCAAAATTCTTATTTATTCAACATGGAAAAGGACCAAACAAATGCTGCAGCATTGAATAGAATGGAAGAGAAATATGCAATTAAAACATGCAATGAAACACAAATGCCACAAGGTGGCAACATTAAGCCCTCGGAGAAAATACAAAGTAACATAATTTTTGTCAATAAAAGATAAAAAGGTCAACAGGTAAACTAAACTGCACGTGTATCTGTACCCCATCTTAGAAGAGGTGAGGATGCATAGGGTACAAACTGAAATCTCGGAGTGGTAGAAAACATTAGTAATGCTGTACTCCACAATACTGCTATACTTAGAGGTGAAGCGCACTGTGCCAAACCACCACAGTCTCCTACCTGCACAGCATCCCAAAGACAGCTGCGCTATCGACATTCACACTTCCTTTATGCCCCCAATGTGCACCACACTGATTACAGTGAGGTTAGGAGGTAACCGCCACTAGCGATAAGCAGAAATTACGCCTATCCGTAATTATGCATCGTAATTCGCAATTACGCATCCTAATCATAATGCGAAATTTCGGGGAAAAGCATAATTAATTTCGTAGTTAATTATAAGCATTCCTAATTACGCATAAATTTACGCGTAATTTTATGCCGCCTTTGGCGGTGAATAACATAGCCCCTATACATGCTATTGCTACCAAAATTGCTATATATGTTAATTGAACCTCCAGACTAAAAATCTACTCAGCAGTACTGAAAAGGCTTGGTGTTTCTTTAACATTTTCACAGCATCAGAACTTTGTTTTTCTTATAGAAGTCTCATTTTTAGCTGCATTTTTAGCTAAGCTCCGCCCCATCAAAGAAAACTGCCCAGGCTTTTCTACCCTGATGCTGTGCAAAGCATGATGGTATTTCCTATGTTGTTATTCACGTTGCCTAGCAACTGGGAGGGGTGAACAGGACACAGGACAGTTGGAACTGTATCTCATGCTCCATGTCACCTCCTTTCAACCAAAAAGATGGCTGCCCCCATGAAATCACAAACATTTACCTGTTCTTTAAAAACAGGGTGGGTAAGAGATTATATTACCTATCTATTTTAATTAACATAACTAATGTAACGTAATGACAGTATGTTTGTTTAGGCTGAAGTTCCTCTTTAAGGAGAATAGTGGGTACAATTCATTGTAATTGTGTTTTTGAGAAAAACTTTGCATATTTAAAATCGATGTTCTCAAGAACTACAAGGTCTTTTTGAAAAATTACTTCTTTTGACTTGTATCCACTATTAATGTAGCAATAGCATGTATGGAAGCTTTGCTATTCACCACCAAAGTCAGCCTGACATTACACGTAAATGACGCATGAATTGATGCGTTATTACGATTGATTATACAAAGTCAATTGAATGAACAATTTGTAATTACATATAGGTGTATTGTGAAAATGTACGCGTAATTTCGTGTAATCATAATTCGCTGATTACGATCTTCACTAACCACCACCTCCCCCCTTATGTTCACCACCATGTCCCTTTGGATTGTCTGCGCTGCTCTGTCACCCAGTCCTGATCACTATGTGAACAACCTTGGGGCGGCTCAGAATAGTGTAAAACCACTTTAATAAATGCCCATTAAAAGACTTGCAAGTATATGATAAAATATACGCAAAAACATGTAATGCAGAAGGCTTACGCCAGCTCATGTCTCCATCCTCCAATGTGCCACCATATACATAGTGAGCAAGAATGCCAAATCACTATTAGAAATCCACCAAGGCAAAAAACCTATATGTAAAATCCAATTTGTGATACCAATCCAGACTCGACCAATCCAAGCCAGGAGATACTCCAAAATGTTATAGTTTATTTACAGAGGTTATACAACATAAACAGACTAGCACGACGTTTCGGGCGGAGAGCCCTTTCTCAAGTGCTTGGTCGAGTCTGGATTGGTATCACAAATTGGATTTTACATTGGAGGTTTGATGGACCCTCTTTCCAATCTTTGACTCCCAATAGAAGTGTGTGTTACTGAGGCCCGCAGGTCATGTGCTTTATTGGTGTAAAAAACATATATGCACACAAAAGAAAAGGCTGCCTCTAAATGGTGAGGGTACGGAGACCCTGAGATGATTAAGTGAATTAAATATTGGATTCAAAATGATTTCCAATATAAACATCAATTTATTAGGGACATATCCCATAAAATTATTAAAAACAAATACATTTAGAATCCCCCAGCACTGTAAGTAAACAAACACCCCTGGACCACTGAAATAACAGTCTGATAATAATACAGGTAAAAGGACTACCTCAAATATAAAGTGATGATAGTGCAAAAAAGTTCTTAAATGCTAGGCACATATGCTTACAAAAGTGCACAGGTACAGTGTCATGTCCAAATTTTACACTGGGCCCCTAGCACTATATGTACTGTATAATAATCACATGATGCAAACTACCAAAACTGGCTTTGCAAGGACAGCCACTGTGCGGGAGATGTGTAAACAGAGGAAAAGGAAATGGTTTGTTAATGATAACCACTATTCAGAGCACATACAGAGGTGATCATTACCACTACACTGACAATAAATAGCTAGTGCAGCAACGGAAGGGGGTCCAGGGGCCCCGGTGCACACAACCTTGCTATGCCACTTTTGTGATGTCAGTTTTGCAAAATTAGCAAAGGCGCTACATGCTGCATTTTTGGTGCCATTGCATCTCAGTCGTATTCACTGCAGTTGAAAGGTACAATGCATGTACACTAAAAATCTCATAGCAAGCACAATTAAAAAAACGAACACGTTTCCTATGTGCCTTGCATTTTGCTGTAGGAACAAGACCTTAGTGGCATCACTCAGTTATTTGCCAAGTGGCATCACTCACTTATTTGACAAAATGCAAATGCATCAGCATATATATAACGGTGTCTGAATGTGAAGCCATCTATTTACATATGCACTTATGCTCCTATTAAATTGTGAAAGTAAACATGGGGCTAATAGCTGACAGTGGATTCCCATTAATGCCTAGCCAAGCTTTTCACCTGTCATGTGGAATTCATGACATGTTTTAAACATTCTGATTGAATAACTACCCTTTATTAGGAGCACTTTTTACGGAAGGAACCGTTTTCAGATACACTTAGGGTATGACAATTTGGGCTTCATGTTGAAGGCTACAATTTAGCATTAAAAAATGTTTCAGCCATGAGATGAAAAAGTCACTTCACTCCAGTTACAATATTATTTCTCTGTATTTTTATTTCAAGAAGGACTCTGGGGTGTGTTCAATAAAAGTATCTCCTACCTGCATCAATTAATGGAATTAACCATTGGATATTTTTTTTCCCTTGCTTGTAGTATGTTTTATAATTTTACATAAAAAAAACATTTCTGCTATTTGTAAACATTGTGTAAATCTTGAGTGACAAAAATTAGCTTATTTTGATGCCACCTGATAACCGATCAGCTGCTTCTCTCAGGCATACTTTTGTGTTCAAATATAACTTTTTTGTTCTTGGAAATGTAATTCTAACAATCAGATTCTTCTGTTGTCTCCAGATTTGTTTAAACAAGTGAGTCAGTCAGCTCTATATACAGTAGATAAGACACATATCACACGCAATTAACTTTTTCTCCTGCATTTTCTCCCAGGAGATAATTTGTCATCTTCTATTTAAAATACATTATCACATTTCTCCTGGCAGACCCAAAGCACTTCAGAGTTGCAGCCACTTAGGGTGTTCTGCACAGGTGACCAGGAGCATTACGGGCCTTGCCCAAAGACTTCTTAAGGTGGCCATAGACTGGTCGATTTGCCATCAGATCGACCAACAGATAGATCCTTCTCTGATCGAATCTGATCAGAGAGGTATCGTATGGCTGTCTTTACTGCAAACAGATTGTGAATCGATTTCAGCATGAAATCGGTTCGCCATCTGTAAATCTGAGAGCTGCAGCCACTATAGGCACCCTAAGTACGCCACCATTGAGCATCAGGAGGTCGTGCCCAAGGACTCCTCACTGAATAGGTACTGACTGGGTGTAAATACAAACATGGCACAGCTAAATTTGGGTGCAGGGTGTCAAAAGATGTCATACCCTGCTCTAGGTATTCTCCTTTTTTTCCAAACTATTCCCCTACTGACTACATGCGCCTACTATTTGTAGCCATAGTTTGCATGGCGGACATCCTCTGTGCCTGCTGTCATAGCGGCCAACCATTAAAACAGGACATGTCTCGCACCCAATTCAACTGTTCCGATAGCAGGCCCATTGTGTTGGCATAGCAGGCCCATTGTGTTGGCATAGCAGGTCCATTGTGTTGGCATAGCAGGTCCATTTCTCATTTTCAAAAAAGGTTCTTATAGAAACTTTGAATAAAGAAAAAAGTTAACACATTTAATGAAAGTAGGACACTGGTCATCCAGAAATGGTATGAGCAATTAGGGGGTGAATGTAATAGAATATATGATGACACTGCGAGGAGGAAAGTTATGGCACACAAGGGAGGTTTTCTGAAATGAAATGAGATGAAAATGAGATTTAGCACTCCCATGAAATTTGCAGTAAAGAGCCCGCTGACATTTATCGCATTGTAATTATACAGATCAGCTGCCTAACACAAAGCTTTGCCGCTTGGTTACATCTTAAGAAATTAAAGGAACAGCCCAGTTATTGTAGCCAAGAGGTAAGGCGCTAACAAGCTCTTCAAGCACAGAACCAGCTCTATATTGTGTCCTAATAATATGAGATATCCATGCTCCCATCTTTACATGGATCAGATGCTAAAACTCCCCTATCAGTTAACCACTTCCCGACCGCCTAACGCACAGAGGCGGCCGGGAAGTGGACCCCGCAAGGACCAGCTCATGCCCAAAGGCGGCGGTCCTTGTAGGGGCATGGGCGGAGCGATCGCGTCATCCGTGACGCGATCCTCCGCCGGCGCCTGTCACCGCTCGCCCGCCGCAACATCCTGCCGGCTATACGGAAGCGCCGGCGGGATGTTAACCCCGCGATCGCCGCATACAAAGTGTATAATACACTTTGTAATGTTTACAAAGTGTATTATACAGGCTGCCTCCTGCCCTGGTGGTCCCAGTGTCCGAGGGACCACCAGGGCAGGCTGCAGCCACCCTAGTCTGCACCAAGCACACTGATTTCCCCCCCCCCTCAGATTCTCCCCAGACCCCCCCCCCAGACCCCCCCCCCTGTGTACTGTATGCATCTATCCCCCCTGATCACCTGTCAATCACCTGTCAATGACCTGTCAATCACCCAATCACCCCCTGTCACTGCCACCCATCAATCAGCCCCTAACCTGCCCCTTGCGTGCAATCTGATCACCCACCCACACCAATAAATCGCCCGCAGATCCGACATCAGATCACCACCCAAACGCAGTGTTTACATCTATTCTCTCCTCTAAATACCCACTAATTACCCATCAATCACCCATCAATCACCCCCTATCACCACCTGTCACTGTTACCCATCAGATCAGACCCTAATCTGCCCCTTGCGGGCACCCAATCACCCGCCTACACGCTCAGATTGCCCTCAGACCCCCCCTTATCAATTCGCCAGTGCAATATTTACATCTGTTCTTCCCTGTAATAACCCACTGATCACCTGTCAATCACCTGTCAATCACCCATCAATCACCCCCTGTCACTGCCACCCTGCCACCCATCAATCACCCCCTGTCACTGCCACCCATCAATCAGCCCCTAACCTGCCCCTTGTGGGCAATCAGATCACCCACCCACACCAATAGATCGCCCACAGATCCGACATCAGATCACCACCCAAACGCAGTGTTTACATCTATTCTCTCCTCTAAACACCCACTAATTACCCATCAATCACCCCCTATCACCACCTGTCACTGTTACCCATCAGATCAGACCCTAATCTGCCCCTTGCGAGCACCCAATCACCCGCCTACACGCTCAGATTGCCCTCAGACCCCCCCCCCCCCCCTTATCAATTCGCCAGGGCATTATTTACATCTGTCCTTCCCTGTAATAACCCACTGATCACCTGTCAATCACCCATCAATCACCCCCTGTCACTGCCACCCATCAATCACCCCCTGTCACTGCCACCCATCAATCAGCCCCTAACCTGCCTCTTGCGGGCAATCTGATCACCCACCCACACCAATAGATCGCCCGCAGATCCGACATTAGATCATAACCCAAGCGCAGTGTTTACATCTATTGTCTCCTCTAAACACCCACTAATTACCCACTAATTACCCATCAATCACCCCCTATCACCACCTGCCACTGTTACCCATCAGATCAGACCCTAATCTGCCCCTTGCGGGCACCCAATCACCCGCCTACACGCTCAGAATGCCCTCAGACCCCCCCCTTATCAATTCGCCAGTGCATTAGTTACATCTGTTCTTCCCTGTAATAACCCACTGATCACCTGTCAATCACCCATCAATCACCCCCTGTCACTGCCACCCATAAATCACCCCCTGGCACTGCCACCCATCAATCACCCCCTGTCACTGCCACTCATCAATCAGCCCCTAACCTGCCCCTTGTGGGCAATCAGATCACCCACCCACACCAATAGTTCGCCCGCAGATCCCCTCCCAAGGGCAGTGTTTATATCTGTTCTCTACCCTAAACACCCACTAATTACCCATCAATGACCCCCTGTCACTGCTACCTATCAGATTAGACTCCTATTTGCCCCTAGGGCACTCAATCACCCGCCCACACCCTCAGAATGCACTCAGGCCCCAGCCCTGATCACCTCGCCAGTGCATTGCTTGCATCTATTCCCCCCTCTAATCACACCTTGAGACACCCATCAATCACCTCCTGTCACCCCCTAGCACACCTACCCATCAGATCAGGCCCTAATTTGCCCCGTGTGGGCTCCTGATAACTCGGCCAAACCCTCAGATCCCCCTCAGACCCCCTTCCGATCACCTCCCCAGTGCATTGATTGCATCTATTTTCCCCTCTAACCACCCCCTGAGACACCCATCAATCACCTCCTGTCACCCCCCTAGCACTCCTATCCATCAGATCAGGCCCAATACAACCTGTCATCTAAAAGGCCACCCTGCATATGACCGGTTCCACAAAATTCGCCCCCTCATAGACCACCTGTCATCAAAATTTGCAGATGCTTATACCCCTGAACAGTCATTTTGAGACATTTGGTTCCCAGACTAGTCACGGTTTTGGGCCCGTAAAATGCCAGGGCGGTATAGGAACCCCAGAAACTGACCCCATTTTAGAAAAAAGACACCCCAATGTATTCTGTTAGGTGTATGACGAGTTCATAGAAGATTTTATTTTTTGTCAAAAGTTAGCGGAAATTGATTTTTTTTTTTTTCACAAAGTGTCATTTTCCGCTAACTTGTGACAAAAAATAAAATCTTCTATGAACTCACCATACTCCTAACGGAATACCTTGGGGTGTCTTCTTTCTAAAATGGGGTCATTTGTGGGGTTCCTATACTGCCCTGGCATTTTAGGGGCCCTAAACCGTGAGGAGTAGTCTTGAAACGAAATTTCTCAAAATGACCTGTGAAATCCTAAAGGTACTCATTGGACTTTGGGCCCTTTAGCGCAGTTAGGGTGCAAAAAAGTGCCACACATGTGGTATCGCCGTACTCAGGAGAAGTAGTATAATGTGTTTTGGGGTGTATTTTTACACATACCCATGCTGAGTGGGAGAAAGATCTCTGTAAATGGACAATTGTGTGTAAAAAAAATTAACAAATTGTCATTTACAGAGATATTTCTCCCACCCAGCATGGGTATGTGTAAAAATACACCCCAAAACACATTATACTACTTCTCCTGAGTACGGCAATACCACATGTGTGGCACTTTTTTGCAGCCTAACTGCGCTAAGGGGTCCAAAGTCCAATGAGCACCTTTAGGCTTTACAGGGGTGCTTACAATTTAGCACCCCCCAAAATGTCAGGACAGTAAACACCCCACAAATGACCCCATTTTGGAAAGTAGACCCTTCAAGGTATTCAGAGAGGGGCATGGTGAGTCCGTGGCAGATTTCATTTTTTTTTTGTCGCAAGTTAGAAGAAATGGAAACTTTTTTTTTTTTGTCATAAAGTGTCATTTTCCGCTTACTTGTGACAAAAAATAATATCTTCTATGAACTCACTATGCCTCTCAGTGAATACTTTGGGATGTCTTCTTTCCAAAATGAGGTCATTTGGGGGGTATTTATACTATCCTGGTATTCTAGCCCCTCATGAAACATGACAGGGGGTCAGAAAAGTCATAGATGCTTGAAAATGGGAAAATTCACTTTTTGCACCATAGTTTGTAAACGCTATAACTTTTACCCAAACCAATAAATATACACTGAATGGGTTTTTTTTTTAATCAAAAACATGTTTGTCCACATTTTTCGCGCTGCATGTATACAGAAATTTTACTTTATTTGAAAAATGTCAGCACAGAAAGTTAAAAAAATCATTTTTTTGCCAAAATTCATGTCTTTTTTGATGAATATAATAAAAAGTAAAAATCGCAGGAGCAATCAAATAGCACCAAAAGAAAGCTTTATTAGTGACAAGAAAAGGAGCCAAAATTCATTTAGGTGGTAGGTTGTATGAGCGAGCAATAAACCGTGAAAGCTGCAGTGGTCTGAATGGAAAAAAAGTGGCCGGTCCTTAAGGGGTAGAAAGCCCTAGGTCCTTAAGTGGTTAAAGAGTCTATTGCAGTTACACAAACTTGAAGGGTACATGAACTATTATTTTAAATAAATTCATAGGCACCTAGGCACTAAATGTTCTTCAAGGTGATATTTTCACATCTTAACAATAAAATGCCCTTTTAGCCACCTGCAGCTACCCTCAGTAGCTGGGAGTGGAATGATTGGCCCCAATGATGAGCGTGGTCCTGCCCTTGGGACTATCGGCTCCTGTAAGAAGCCAACAGGAGCAGTGAGCTCTATAATTGACGATCTTGGGCAGCGCCCCCAGCCTGATTGGTTGATGGCTCCTGCAGCTACTTCCTCATCTTTGGAGCTGCTAACTGCAGCCGGAGGAGTCGGGGCAGAAGCTATGGTATGAAGGACACAGGGACACCGACCCAGCCAGGGATGGGGACATGGGGACACCGCACACAGGGATGGGGACACGGGGACAATGGACCTAGGGACAGGGACACCGCATAAAGGGGCTGGGACACGGGGACACTGCACACATGGATAGGACAAAGGGGGACAGCACACACAGGGACTGGGACACCACACTCATGGATGGGACACAGGGGGCACTGCACACAGCGACGGGGATGTCAAACACAGGGGGATGGAGGAAAAACATAGGTGCTGGTTCGTACATTTGGACTATAAGACTTCTCCCCCACACTTTTGGGGGAGAAAAAGTGAGTCTTATAATCCGAAAAATGCGGTATCTTCTGGGAGACAAAGTGAATTGAATAAGTGCCATGATGTACCTGCAAATTAACATAATATACTTACCTCGCTGTCAGTTCCTCTCAGAAGCTCATCATATCTTTTGACAATGATTCCTTCCAGTCCCGACTCGATCTAGTTGTATTTGTCTCTCCAGAAGTTACAAGCCTTTTGTGCATGCACCGTCCTTCTTGTTAGGCTCATCCACCTTAGTCTTGTGCACCTCCATAGGGTGATATTACAGGTTCACAGAGCGCAGACCCAGTAGCTGTTACAGTGTCGATGGCATTTTTAAAATGGAGAACAGAGAATTTAATTTATAATGGTGGACAAACAGAATGCCGGAAAGGAGATAGTGAGTAAGGAGTAGACTATGTGGGAGGTAAGTATGATGTGTGCATGTTTATTTTAATTTTTATTTTTTAGTTCAGGTTTGCTTTAAATTACATTGTAATGAGTGGGATATGGAGGATGCTATGCTTTTTTCTTTTTACAGAATGCCAGTTGTCTGGTAGTCATGCTGATCTTTTTGGCTACATTAGTGCCTGAATCATCCCCCTAAAACAAGCTAGCATGGTCAGACCACTTAGGTCTATATGGATGGATATATCCGTCCATATAGCCTGCCCTGTTGCCGCCGAGGCGGGCGCGCATGCACCCACGCCTTCCGTTAGCCCAGGGATCAATGAATGGGAACACAGTTCCAAATCATTGATCTAAGTTCCCCTTATGAAAGACCGACACCGTCACCGAGACAGCTCCGTCTTTCCTAAATCTCCTTCTGCCCCATCTACGCTTTATTTCTGCTTACGTAGTAATACTATGCATGCAGAAGTAAGCTCAGAGGGCATCTTGTGGCCAAATAGTAAAATTACATCTGGATATAAAAATTTCCAGATAATGACATTTTTTACTATTAAAATTAATCCCTTACCTCCCACACTCCCCAATAGCTACACAATTATTATTTTTTTTGTAAAAAAAAAAAAAAAAAATTACAATAAAAAAAATACATAAATAGTTACCGTAGAGACTAAACTTTTCTAATATGTATGTAGTAAGGTATATTACCGTTATTTTTTTCATTATAAGCTTGTAAATAGTGATGGACGCAAAACTGAAAAAATGCACCTTTATTTCCAAATAAAATATCGGCGCCATACATTGTGATAGGGACATAATTTAAATAGTGTAATAACCAGGACAAATGGGCAAATAAAATACATGGGGTTTAATTATGGTAGCGTGTATTAATTTCAAACAATAATGGCCAACAACTGAGAAATAATGAATTTTTTCAATTTCTTTCCTAATCTTCCTGTTAAAATTGATTTAGAATAAAATAATTATTGGCAAATGTACCACCCAAAGAAAGCCTAAATGGTGGCAGAAAAACAAGATATAGATCATTTCAGTGTGATAAGTAGTGATAAAGTTATTGGCGAATGAATAGGAGGTGAAAGTTGCTCGGATGCATAAGGCGAAATAACACTGTAAGCTGAAGTGATTAAAGTGAAATTAAAGTCAAGATGTCCTCTCTGCTCTAAATTATTAGCCAGAGCATGATAACCTTTATAGGAAAAAAATGTCTTTGTTATTTATGGAAATCCTGAAAAAAGGACACCTGAGGTGAAAATAAGCTAATGAAATAAACAATTGTATCTATCTTCCTTCTCCTAAAAATTACTTTTTAAGATATTCCACAGTTTTATTTTATTTTATCTACTTTTTAAGTTTTAGCTGTATTATTGTTTTTGCTCAATGACACATTCATTGAAGTATGCCAGAGCTAAAATCTATGAACTATTGACCATTTTTATATCTTTCCTGCTCTCAGAAGCCATTTTCTGTTAGGAAAGTGTTTTATAGTTGGAATTTCCAATCAGTGAGGGTCACACTGTAGTCACTTCCTGTCTGAGTCAGGACTGAGTCAGCCACTTACATACCTGATATGTAACTCTTTTAGGCAGAGAAAGAAAAAAAGGAATACTATCTCATCATGTTACATGTCACCTCGGGTATCCTTTAACTTGCTTTCACTTTCTAGAGAGCACTGAAAGGGATAAGCCTCAGTGCTTACTGTATGAAGAGCTGCCTTGGCAGAGTTCTCCTGCAGTCTATTCACAGCTGCTGATAAAAAAATAATTAGACACTTTGCTCTCGCTAAAAACAAAAATTCAGAATACACAGCAGTGAATTTCTTCAGCATCTGTATGTGAAATAAGGACTTTTCATTGTGTGCCATGCAAGAGTTCAGGTTCACTTTAATCACAGTACCTGATTTTCATTGTTTACATGTTCTGCACTACCCCCTCACCTCTAGGCCAGTTCTTCCAGGACAAACGGCTTCAGCACTCCGGTCAGATTAACTTTAATGTAGGATATGAATCAGAAACAGACAAGCACCTTTTGATATTAATGACCCCAATGCTTTTATCACTCTGGCAAGCTTCTCATGTCTTCGTAAAATAAATCTATATATATAATAGAGTAAGTGCCTCAACCTTCAAGCAAGAAGAAGAAGTAGCGCCCTGCCCCCAGGGCCGGTCCAAGCACGAAGAAGGGGCTGGTCCAAGCAAGAAGAAGAAGTAGTGTCATATCAAACCAAGGGCAAAGAGGGATAATTTGCATATTCAGTAGCAGTGCATTGTGGGTAACCACAAATGTTCACTTATAGCGGAATTATTGCAGATTTGCTTCTGTTTTAAGAAGGAAAATTACACCAAGCTTTGCTTTTTTTTAGTAGGAGGGCTTTTTGGTCTCTTTTATCCTTCTATACATTCTTAGTAGTTTGGGTCACCCTGAGCTGCTTGGTTACTCTGTTGTACTGGTCCAAGCCCTATCTCATACAGCTGTACCAATCCCTGCCATGTACTGATGAGGGCTAAACGGCTGAAATAGGTTGTCACATGTGGATTTGATATGACTGTGTAAAACTTAAAGCTATAGGCTTGCTTGACTTATCAAGGGTGAAAAGGATTAATTTGCATATTTAGTAGTGGTGCATTGTGGGTAACCACAAATGTTCACTTATAGCTGAATTATTGCAGATTTGCTTCTGTTTAAGAAAGGCAAAATACACCAAGCTTTGCTTTTTTTAGTAGGAGGGTTTTTTGGTCCCTTTTATCCACTTATACATTCCGAGTGGTTTGGGTCACCCTGAGCTGATTGGTTACTCTGTTGTACTGGTCCAAGCCCTATCTCATACAGCCATATCAATCCTTGCCATGTACAGATGAGGACCAAAAGTCTGAAACAGGCTGTCACAGGTGGGTTTGATATGGCTGTGTAAATTTTAAAGCTATAGGCTTGCTATACATCAGTGGTTCTGGATGCTTGCTTGGCTTACTAAGGGGAAAAGAGGTAACTTGCATATTTAGTAGCAGTGCATTGTGGGTAACCACAAATGTTTACTTATAGCTGAATTATTGCATATTTCCTTCTGTTTGAGGAAGGCAAATTATACCAAGCTTTGCTTTTTTTAGTAGGAGGTCATTTTGGTCCCTTTTATCCCCCTATACATTCCGAGTGGTTTGGGTCACCCTGAGCTGCTTGGTTACTCTGTTGTACTGGTCCAAGCCCTCTCTCATACAGCTGTATCAGTCCTTGCCATGTACAGATGAGGACCAAAAGTCTGAAACAGGCTGCCTGTCACATGTGGGTTTGATATGACTGTGTAAAATTTAAAGCTATATGCTTGCTATACACCAGCGGCTCTGAATGCTTGCTTGGCCTACCAAAGGGGAAAAGGGGTAATTTGCATATTTAGTAGCAGTGCATTGTGGGTAACCACAAATGTTCCCTTATAGCTGAATTATTGCAGATTTCCTTCTGTTTTAAAAAGGCAAATTACATCAATACAGTGTGCGGCATTGCAGGAAGTGACGACGGTGGAACGCACGATGGAACACGGAAGAGTTGAGTCATCCCCGCCCGCTGCCTCTTACTAATAGTGGCGGCTGCTACTGTGCTTAAGCAGGAGGGGGAGCGCACATGGGGGACCCAGGTGAGGGGGGGGGTTCCTGCTGAGCTTAAGGAGGAGGGGGAGTGCACATGGGGGACCCAGGTGAGGGGGGGTCCAACCCCCCTCCCCACCGCTGTGCCCAATACCCCCTTCCTGCCCTCTACCCTCTTATGCGGCGTATGCTACGCCGCGGGTCGGCTAGTATAAAAATAATGTTTATGTTTAAAACAAATAGCCACTTGGAAATGTGTACAACATTTTAAAGTCAAAAGCCCCAGTTAATGTACTGGAGGCAGGGCCAGCCCGCCCATGAGGTGGGGTGAAACGTTTGCCTCAGGCGGCACTTCTGGGGGGGCGGCATCCGCCCGTCGTGGGTGTGAGGGGCCGCCCAAGCTGGAGGGGATAGCGGGCAGGAAGGGGGTATTGGGCCTAGCGGCGGGGAGGGGGGTCGGACCCTTCCTCCCTCGCCTGGGTCTCCCGTCCTCCGCTCCCCTCCAGCTTTAAAAAGTTGTGTCGCTGGCTGCAGCTATAAGAGGCAACGGGCGGGGATCACTCACCTCTTCCTCGTTCCAGCGTGCTCTCCACTGACGTCACTTCCTGCGGCTAGGAGGAAGCTGGAGGGGAGCGTAGGACGGGGATCCAGGCGAGGGACGGGGGGGTCCGACCCCCCTCCCCGCCGCTAGGCCCAATACCCCCTTCCTGTCCTCTATCCCCTCCAGCTTGGGCGGACCCTCACACCCACGGCTTGGGGGGGGGGGGGGGCGGTGATTTCTTCAAAGCTTGCCTCAGGCGGCAAAAAGTCTAGGGCCGGGCCTGACTGGAGGCTGAGGGTCAGCAAACAATTGCCATTTGTTAAAGCAAACCTGTGACCTTTACAAACACAAAAGTTTGTAAAGATGCTTACCCCGGTAAAGGGAAGCCTCTGATATCTCCAGAGACTCTCCACATCCTCCTCGAGACCACCTCTAGACACCGGGACCTGCTGGAGGTTTGTGGCCGTGCTGCTGTATGTGAAAGAGTGCAGTCGCACTGCGCATGTGCTGCTCCTGCTCAGGGAAAAAGCAGAGCCTGAGTGGCTCCATGGTATTGTGCAAGTGCGAAGCGACTTGCGCCTGCTCAGTGAGGCCACTCTCTGTTGACAAGCCCTTGTAGGGGAGATTTAGGGCGGTCCCAGTGCTGGAGCATCAAGGTTTAGGGGGGGGGGCGTAAACCTCTGCATTATCCAGAGGCTTACCTCTACTAAGGTGAGTATACAACTTTTTTTTTTTTTTTTTAAGTTACAGGTACCCTATAAGAAGAAATAAGTAGGGCAGCTGCCACGGGACCACCTTAAGACTACTAAGCCGAAGGCTCAGGATCAGGACTGGATATCTAACTCCTGATATTTTCTATTCTTACCTAGCACAACTATTTTGAATGCAGCTCTATGAATGGCGTTGAAAAATTCTGCTTCAGGCAGGGGCATATTTACAAACCATGCATGCAGCCTTCTGCAAAACTTTAATGGGACTGCCCTACCTAACTTCCACTTTTCTCCTGCATGCAAATCACACATTGCACACAGGGCCATATTTCTGGACTGGCCACAAATGCCCAAGTTTTGGGCGGCTGCAGTCCAAGGAGGCACCTAGATGTGAAATAGGGTTTGCTACATATGAAAGAGAAGGCTGCAAATTGGGAGTAACACATTAAAAAGGGAAGCTGATGTCCAACGGAGCTGTGCATGAAAGAAAGGAGCTACAGCTACAGTACAAGGATGTTACACATGGAAGAGGGGGCTACAAGTGGAGTGAGAGGGGCACTGCTGCCCATTGAAGGTTAGCATCAATATGCTTGGCCAAGAGGTGGAAAAAGTGTAAATCTAGCCTTGATTCCATACAGGGAAAAAAACATCAGGGCTGCATGATTAAAAAAAAAACAGAAAAACTGCAAATCCCAAGAAAAATAAGAAAAACTATTGTCAAATGTGAAGCCATTGAAATACATTATAATGTCGCAATTACGCATGACATGTGAATTCTAAGAAGTGCGAATGGCCCCTGAATTTAGCCTGAAGGTCAAAAAAGTGTTGAGCAAAACCATTTAAACTAATTTTTTTTTAAAATGCAGACCTGGGCTAGTGACTAGTTCAGCATTGCCTTGCATTGCTCTCCACCTCTTTTTGCTGTTTTCTGTAGGAAGTGGATGTACAACGTCCTCCCTTCCCATGTGCTCACTATTGTAACTGAGTAGCACAGTCTGTGGAAGCTAGGACCACTTGAAATGGGTACCATGAATGCATCTCTAGCTCCCAGCATAGTGCTGTTGCCTGTGAGTGGATGTGGGTACACTTCCATGTAGTACTAGCCCCGCTGTCTATTTTTTTAATTTAGGGATTAAATGGACTTTTAAGCATAGGGTAACTTTAAGGTAATAGTTAAAGCAAATGGTCATAAATCAGCTTAAAACAAGTCTTTGAACTAAGGTTTATTTGACAGTCCACCAATTATAATCTATTGACTGCAGGTATAATGCATGCAAATGGGACTCTGAAAAACAGACCAAAAGCAGTCTATGCAATGGGCAACACTACTTTAATCTGCTGCCCGTGTTTCGTATTGTACAAAAGAACAGAAAAACTACAAACAGCAGCTGGGTAAGTCATGATGACCTAAACGTACCATGCATGGACGTACTTCATAGTTGACCTCTGTACAATTCCCCAGCAGCCCAAGGCTGATGAGCTGTGCTTTGATCATTTCAGTCGTTTCCTCGTTTAGCGGTAATCCCTTTCAACTGTACATCATAGAGTAAATTCAGAGGCACACCTCAGGCTGAGAGCTTAATAATTTAACATAGCCCAAACTGCTTATCCTTGACATTTAGGTTTTTGATAATTGTCATACCTTTCTCAGGGTCACTGTGTTGTTGTTTTTTTTAGTTTATAAAATCTTATTTACATTGCAGCCACAATGCAATATTCTAGCTTTGTGTAAGAACTTTGTTTTTTTTCAAAAGTTATTGTGTTCTTGCCTTTTTTTTTAATACAGTCAGTCCCCGACTTACGAATGACCCGCCGATACAAACGGCATGGATTCTGTGTTTCTGTGGGAACAAGTGAAAAAAAAATACTAAGGACAGGTCCTGTCTCACCAACATGCTCAGCTTTTATGAAGTGAAGAATGAAAATGTAGATCTTGGGAAGGCTATAGATGTAGTGTACATGTAGTCTTTGACTTACTTACAAACGACCCTGCCGATACGAATGGCATGGATTCTGTGTTTCCATGGGAACAAGTCAAAATATAATCAAATTGGACTTGTAGTTTTTGAGAAAATCGATTTTAAAAATATTCAAAGAAAAAATGGTTTTTAAACTTGTATAAGCAGGTACAGAGAGCAGAGGTGACACAGAGGGGGGACACTGGAGGCACAGAGGGGCGCAGAGGAGGTACAGGGAACAGAGAATGGCACAGTGCTCTGACTTAAGAAAAGATTCAGGTTAAGAACGAACCTACAGTCCCGATCTCGTTCGTTTAACGGGGACTACCTGTATATTAATTCAAATTACCTATCATAATCTTGATATAAGAGCCTCTTCAGGATTTATGCCTGCAAGGCTAGCTGTATAAAAAGAAACAAACAAAAAGATTTAATCCCCCCTTGTGCTTAACCCTAAGACTCCTAAAAGTGTATAAGTAAAGTCCTAAAGTTCTCTACACACTTGGCTAAAGTAAATCATTTTGTGTTACTGGAATTGCCCTGGTGCCAAGATGAACAGGCTGTTGTGTAGCAAATATTTAGCAATAAAATGAATATAGCAATGTAATCGTAGCTCGGCCCGTGCCGCTGCCCTGGGCGCAGAGGAAGGGGGGGCGCTGTGATAGCGGGGGAGCCGCGGGGAGGGCAGCCCGACCTCTTCCTCCCTCTCCTCTCCCGGCTGCCCTCCGTGCTCCCAAATCAGACTGCAGCTGAGTTAGCGCGCAGGGAAGCGCTGCTATACACAGTTACTCACCTCCCTGGATCTGATCGCCGCTCACGCCCTGCTGATCTCCTCTCTGCAATGTAGCCTGATACACACGTCACGCTGCTTCCTATGTAAACAGGAAGCAGCGTGACGTGTGTATCAGGCTACATTGCAGAGAGGAGACCAGCAGGGCGTGAGCGGCGATCGGATCCAGGGAGGTGAGTAACTGTGTATAGCAGTGCTTCCCTGCGCGCTAACTCTGCTGCAGTCCGAGGGGGGAGCACGGAGGGCGGCCGGGAGAGGAGAGGGAGGAAGAGGTCGGGCTGCCCTCCCCGCGGCTCTGGCTCCGGCGGGGTGCCATTGAGGGGGCACCTACCTACTTAACCTATACTGGGCAAGCTACCTATCTATCCTATACTGGGGGGCACCTACCTAATCTAACCTGTACTGGGGGCAGCTACCTATCTATCCTATACTGGGGGGCACCTACCTAATCTAACCTGTACTGGGGGCAGCTACCTATCTAAACTATACTGGGGAACCTACCTATCTAACCTATACTGAGGGGCAGCTACCTAATCTAACCTATACTGGGGGGCAGCTACCTATCTAACCTATACTGGGGGCACTTATCTAACCTGTATTGGGGGCACCTACCTACCTAGCTAGCCTATACAGGTGGCAACTATACTGGCTACCTATACTGGGGGCACCTACCTAACTAACCTATACTGGGGGTACCTACCTATCTAACCTATGCTGGGGGCAACTATACTGGCTACCTATATTGGAGGCACCTACCTAGCTAACCTGTACTGGGGGCACCTACTTATCTAACTTATACCGGGGGGGAGGGGTGCCTGCCTATCTAACATATACTGGGGGCAACTATACTGGCTACCTATACTGGAGGCAACTACCTGGCTAACCTATACCGGGGGCAACTATACTGGCTCACCTATACTGGAGGCAACTACCTGGCTAACCTATACGGGGGGCAACTTTACTGGCTCACCTATGCCTGGCCACCTATACTCAGGGGGGGGGGGGGGACCTATAGCTGGCTACCTATACCGGGGGGGGGGGGGGGCGCAATTTTTACACCCTCGCCCTGGGTGCATTTTAGCCTAGAAACTGCACTGCTCAGAGGCTTTCAGTGGCATGCACTGACTCAGGTGAATGGTGCAAATTTATATCACGCTTTTCTCCTGGCAGACTCAAAGCGCCAGAGCTGCAGCCTAACACGGGTCAGTGAAAAATGGCGCCCAGAGCCGTTAGATAAAAATGGCGCCCCATTCACTTACATTATCAAACGATATTTATCATTTTAAAAGGTTAAAAAATGGCGCCAACCTTTAGAGCGAAATTTATCGTTTTCAAACTTTTATTTTTGTCCTGCCTGAACGATATTTATCGTTTTAACCCCTGCTTTGCTGCCGTTTGGAAAATATCTGCCCGCCGGCTTTAATGTTTAATAGCAAAGCCCCCTTAAACGCTAAAAACACCAAATTTGCAGAGAATGTTAAGAAAAAAATTGTGAACAAGAGAAACATTTTTTTTTTCAAAAAGACCTTATAGTTTTTGAGAAAATCGATTTTAAATATTCTCCTTCTGACCGTGGGAAAATTTAACGCCCGCCGACTTTAGCGGTTAATAGCAAAGCCCCCTTAAATGCCAGAAACACCAAATGTATAGGGAAATGTTAAGAAGAACAGTGGGAACAAGAGGTAAAACATTTTTTTCAAAAAGACCTTATAGTTTTTGAGAAAATCGATTTTGAATCTTCAAAGAGAAAAATGATCTATTTAAATCGCAATGATATTTCTGCGGAAACAATTCCCGCCGACTTTAGCAGTTAATAGCAAAGTCCCCTTAAATCCTAGCAACACCAAATTTGCAGGATATGTTAAAAAGATACTGGGAAACAATATTTAAAAAAAGAATTGAAAAATTTTATTATTTTTTTTTTTTTAATTAAAATTTTTGGGTTATGTTCTGAGTGTAGGAAATTTTTTGAAAAAAACGACATGGAGTCCCCCCTCCCGAGCCTCTGTAACCCCTTGTCTTCCATGCAGGCTGGGATAGCCAGAATGCGGAGCCCCGGCCGACTGGGACTTCACACCCTGAGCTATACCAGCCCTCCTCCCCCCCATACCATGGACCATGCGGGCTGGTATAGCTCAGTGTGCGAAGCCCCAGTCTGCCGGGGCTCCGCATTCTGGCTATCCCAGCCTGCATGGGAGACAAGGGGTTACAGAGGCTCGGGTGGGGGGACCCCACGTCGTTTTTTTCAAAAAATTTCCAGCACTCAGAGCATAACCCAAAAATTTAACCACTTCGCCCTATCTGGATGGATATATCCATCCAGATAGGCACTGCTGCTGCAGCCGTGTAGTGCGCGCGATCAGTGCATGTTCCCACTGCCTCCCGCTGCCCCCCCCCCCCCGATCAGTGAAAGGGAATATAATTCCCATTCACCGATCTAAGTCCCCGTCAGAAATACCGACGCTTTCTCATCAGAGAGCGCGGTATTTCTGCCCGTACAGAGCTTCCCCAGCCTCTTTGTCTTTCCTGGATGCGCGATCGTTCGCATCCAGGACTTTTTTGAATGAAATAGTAAACTGCACCTACATACATTTTATTAAATAAATCAACACATTATATTACATCTAAAATGAGCTATTTACCTCCCAAACTAAAATTACCCAAATACATTTTTTTATAAAAAAAATAAATAAAAAAAATTACAATTAAAAAAAAAAAAACTACATAAATAGTTATCTAAGGGTCTGAACTTTTTAAATATACATGTCAAGAGATTATCTTATTAATTTTTTTTAAATTATAAGCTTGTAAATAGTGATGGACGCAAATTGAAAAAATGCACCTTTATTTCTAAATAAAATATCCGCGCCATAAATTGTGATAGGGATGTAATTTAAACGGTGTAATAAGCGGGACAAATGGGCACATAAAATGCATGGGTTTTAATTACTGTAGCATGTATTAATTTTAAACTATAATGGCCAAAAACTGAGAAATAATGATTTTTTTCCATTTCTATCTTAATCTTCCTGTTAAAATGCATTTACAGTAAAGTGGCTCTTAGCAAAATGTACTACCCAAAGAAAGCCTAATTAGTGGCGGAAAAAACAAGATATAGATCAATTAATTGTGATAAGTAGCGATAAAGTTATTGGCGAATGAATTGGAGGTGAACATTGCTCGGATGCATAAGATTTTCGAAGCTGTAGGCTGAAGTGGTTGAATTAAAAAAAAAAAAAAAATTAAATATATTTTCCCAGTATCTTTTTAACATATCCTGCAAATTTGGTGTTGCTAGGATTTAAGGGGCCTTTGCTATTAACTGCTAAAGTCGGCGGGAATTGTTTCCGCAGAAATGTCATTGCGATTTAAATAGATAATTTTTCTCTTTGAAGATTTAAAATCGATTTTCTCAAAAACTATAAGGTCTTTTTGAAAAAAAAAGTTTTCCTCTTGTTCCCACTGTTCTTCTTAACATTTCCCTACACATTTGGTGTTTCTGGCATTTAAAGGGGCTTTGCTATTAACCACTAAAGTCGGCGGGTGTTTAATTTTCCCACGGTCAGAAGGAGAATATTCAAAATCGATTTTCTCAAAAACTATAAGGTCCTTTTGAAAAAAAAAATGTTTCTCTTGTTCACAATTTTTTTCTTAACATTCCCTGCAAATTTGGTGTTTTTAGCATTTAAGGGAGCTTTGCTATTAAACAGATATTTTCCAAACGGCAGCGAAGCAGGGGTTAAAACGATAAATATCGTTCAGGCAGGACAAAAAAAAAAAGTTTTAAAGCGATAAATTTCGTTCAAAAGGTCTGCACTATTTTAACCTTTAAAACGATAAATATCGTTTTAAACAAATATCGGGCAGAAGGGGGGGCGCCATTATTTAGCCGGCGACATTTTTTACTGGACGCAATAGGACACGCTCTATAGGCATTAGCAGTGTTAGGGAGACTTGCCTTAGGTCTCCTACTAAATAGGTGCTGGCTTACTGAGCAGACAGAGACGAGATTTGAACTCTGGTCTCCTGTGTCAGAGGTGTCAGGTGAATGGCGCATCTGGTACTTGGTTAGATCTAATGCTGAGATGGTATAGCTGTCAAATTAACCTGCTCCAGGCAAACACACTAGTGGGAATATTCTCTTTATTATTATTATTTTAGTATTTATATAGCACTGTCATCAGCACTTTAAAGAGTATACTGTATATAGTCTTTTTAACTAAATGTCCCTCAGAGGAGCTCACAATGTAATCCCTATCATTTTGAAAAGTCCATCGCAGTCTAGGCCCAATTTTAGGGGGAAGCTAATTAACTTATCTGTAAGAAACCCACGCAGACACGGGGAGAACATACAAACCCCTTGCAGATAGTGCCCTGGCTGGGATTCAAACCAGGGACCCAGAGCTGCAAGGCAAAAGTCCTATCCACTATGTCACTGTGCTTTGGTGGGTGGCATAGATAGATCAGTGGTCTATCTATAATATAACGTAGATTATGTCTTCATTTGAATGGTAAAATAATAAGGAACCCCTCTTTCAATCTTCCATATTCACTAAATAAGCGCTATTATACAAATCTACACATAAGTCATCTTTTTAACCTGCTAGAAGAGTAATGCTGCAATTGTATCAATAAAATGTTCGGTCTGTATTATGATGTAAAACCAACTGAAAATTTGTCTAACATTAAAGAAAAACATGCAAGGAATAAAGAAGTATGAAATGTAAGGCCCCGTTCACACTGCACGTGTTTCCAGCCGCATTTTGGAAACGCGTGCAGGTGGCCGACACGCACGACATCAGACATTGCATAGAGTGCAATGTCTGATGTTCACACTGCATGCGTTCCGGACCTGTGCGGTCCGGGAACGCATGCTGCACGCATTTTTTGTAAAAACGCATGGCTGTCCCATTCACTTTACAGTGATGGGATCAGCCACGCAACGCATACGAACGCGGATGGCGTGCGTTCGTACGCGTTGCGGTCCGCATGCGTTGCGGTCTGCGTTCTGCAGTCTGAACGGGGCCTAAGTGATGACAGTGTGAAGTGGTTAGAAGTCAGACTGACCTCTACACAATGTATTTTAACAGAGTGCTGCTTTCAGCTACTGCATAAACCAGGTAATGGTTAAAATGTGCTTAAAAAAATACATCGGTGACCTTGCATGGTATAATATGGATGAAAAATGTAGAATTGAAATCAGTGAATCATTAATCATACATACACATGCTAAAGCAGGAGGCATAGTTCAACATTCATTGTTTATTATCATTGTAAATTTCAGAAATTCCAGAAAAATATATTTTATACAATGGCGCAGTTTTTGTTCTCTGTTTTGTAGCATAAGAAATATTACATGTGCAAATTTAGTGTATGTGCTTTGAGTTCTATGGGAGAAACGTACTTTACAAATGTTTTGTTGTTACTGTGTTCGTGAGCAGTGCTGATCTAGTGGGAACAGATGTTCCAAGGCCAGAGCGAAACTCTATGGCCTGGTGCACACCAGAGGAGTTTTTCTGAGCGTTTTGAGTTTTTAAATCTGCTGCTAATGTTATCCTATGTGTCTGTGCACACTGGAGCAATGAGGTTTTGTAAAAAACCCCATAGCATTACATTGGGAAGAGCTTTTGAAACCTCTAAAAGCTCTTCCCAATGTAATGCTATGGGGTTTTTTACAAAACCTCATTGCTCCAGTGTGCACAGACACATAGGATAACATTAGCAGCAGATTTAAAACCTCAAAACGCTCAGAAAAACTCCTCTGGTGTGCACCAGGCCTATATGTACGGCAAACAGCAGAGAAAAATCATCCACAAGGCAACTGCCTGGGACCCAGTGGACATGAAGGGGCACAGCTTCTACTTTCTCTGACCAGTCTCCCACCTTAACTTACCAAAAAGACTATTGGAGGAAGCAAAGGCATAGAGGAGGAAGCTAAGTACTGTGTCTTGGGCCCAAATTCATCTTTATCCTGTTCTGGCAAACAGTGAAGACCTTAGTATGGAAATCAGTCTTGACATTTAAAGAGAGTTTGAAGCCAATTTAAATACTTGTCTTTTCCTGCTATTTGCAATAAGCAATATATGCAGTGCTGAAATGCCGAATTACATCGGCGGAACGAGGGCTTTATACCGGGGCAAAAATCCACGACTTTCCAGGAAGAGGCAGAACTTTGTGCTGTAGCTCTGCCTCTACTGGAGTCAATCTCCGTGCGGATTTCCGCCTCTCCCCGCCCCTCTCAGAGAGAGGCGGGGAGAGGCAGCGATCGGCGGAGATTGACTGTAGTAGAGGCAAAGCTACAGTACAAAGCTTGGCCTCTACCAGGAAGCGCTCCCCGACTTTTGCTCCTGGGGATTTGGGGGGCATAAAGCCCTCGTTCTGCCACTGTAATGCGGTGTTTCAGCACTGCACATATTGCTTATTGCAAATAGCAGGAAAAAACAAGTATTTCAATTGGCTTCAGACCCTCTTTAAAATGTCAGCCCTCATTTGTGTACTGTACATGAAAAGACTATGCTAATGCTTACACTGCCGTAAAGCTTATAAACTGGTAATATTATTGACTTAGAGCTAGTCCACACAAGGTCCGGAAACGTAGCTGCGTTTTTCAGCCCTGATGAGTCCCGGATATTAATGTTAAAAATAGCAGCCATCCTCACTCAAAAAAAAAACCGGATCCGTCTGCGTTTGCCGGGACCCGTTTTCAAAACCTGAACGGAAGGTCCGGAATTGTTGCATTTTTACGGACCACGGATACACGGATGGGTAGTGAAAAGCAATGAGAAAACACATCTCCATCTCCACAGGCAAAATAGCACCAAAAACTGATGAGAAAACAGATAGCCTGAACTTTATTATTGGCCCAAAAAATCCTCCCACTACCTACCTAATGATAGAGACGTTTTCTGTCCGTTTTTTGGGGTAAAAAAACTGAACGGAAACTGATGCAAAACTGATGCACTTTTTATGAAAACGGATGAGTTTGCGGTCTGGTGGTACTTCCCCTGATCTTCCCCTGATCCTGGACTGCAGCGTCCATCCTGCAACTGTGCCTAGTGTGGACCTAGCCTTAGTAAGCATGGGATGATGATGATGATTATTATTAGTAATCATTTATGTTGTGTAATAATCTTCCATGGTGCTGTATAGAAACAAACAAGGGTACATAAAATACATGCAATACATGGCATACATAAAAATACATAGCATAGGTAAACAATATAATAAATGGCATACAGCTGGGATCAGACTTGGAGAAGGACTTAGGAATACTGATTGTGAACAAGTTAGGTAATCGTATACAATGCCAAGTAGCGGTAGCTAAAGCAAATAAAATTCTGGGATGCATAAAAAAGGAAATAATATCTCGATATGCTAGTATACCACTCCCTCTGTATAAATAACTTGTGAGGCCACATCTGGAGTATGGAATACAGTTTTGGGTACCACACTATAGAAAGGACATTGACCTACTGGAACAGGTCAAAGACGGGCAACTGAATTAATGAGAGGGATGGAAGATCTCACTTACCAAGAAAGGTTGGACAAACTGGTATGTACCGGTAACTAGGTAATAATAACAACTGACTGATATGTGCTTTTCTGTCGTTTGGGAGTGTATGTTCCACCATCCATTTTTATCACTGCCATAATTTTGAATAGTATGTAATAATAACAATATGGTCAACAAAGAGTAGGGAAACAAGTTTTTACTGTACGTTATGCCAGACTGTAAGTCTACTTTAAGCAGCCATGTGCCCCAAGATATCCAAATTATATCCAAATTAAGCAGCCATTTACCAGTGAGCATCCACCCAGTAGCCACATGCAAGAGGTGCAAGTCCTTCTCCCTAAGGCCAGGTTCACATTAGCGTTCCCTGTCCGGATCCGCCTGATCGGATCCGGACCGTATACTGTACAAACAAAACGTACGTTCCGCATAGCAATGCAAAGGCTATGCGGACGTTCACACGCGTCCGTTCCGTACAGTACGGAGCTGGACTGGATCCGGACTCCGGACACTTTTCCAATATGCGCTATTTTTTGGTCCGGCTCATCCGGCCCACGCACCCGGACCGGAGCCTGACTGCACCATCCGGATATAGAAAACCAATGGGAAACGGAAGCACAGAACACACTGGAGACAACACCGGACGTTCTACCTCACTTCCTATGCGTATTTATGGTGACCATTTCGGGTGGGGACAAATGGGCCCAGCATATCTGGAGTGGAGCAGCAGTGACGCACGTGCTGGAACTGTTTTGGCAGTTTGTCGGAGGTGGAGGTGAGGCCTACAGCGGAGGACCTGATTCTACAGGTGCAGCAGGTGCACCTTCTGCAGACCCCAACACATTTTAAGGTATTTTGTTGTTGTTTTTTTTTTTTTTTCCCCACGGATCCGGATGGCAGCCTGAAGCAGTCCTGATTAGAGTTGGGCCGAACGGTTCGCCGGCGAACGGGGTTCGCGCGAACTTAGGTGGTTCGCGTGCGGGTACCGCACGCGAACCTTTTGCGGAAGAAGTTCGGTTCGCCCCATAATGCACCTGAGGGTCAACTTTGACCCTCTACATCACAGTCAGCAGGCCCAGTGTAGCCAATTAGGCTACACTAGCCCCTGGAGCCCCACCCCCCCTTATATAAGGCAGGCAGCGGCGGCCATTACGGCCACTCGTGTGCCTGCATTAGTGAGAGTAGGGCGAGCTGCTGCAGTCTCTCATATAGGGAAAGATTAGTTAGGCTTAACTTCTTCCTGGCTGCATACCTGTTCTGTTCAGTGAGCCCTCAGCCCACTGCATACCTGTACTGTGATCCTGCCACTGCATAGCTGTTCAGTGATCCTGCCACAGCATACCTGTTCTGTTCAGTGAGCCCTCAGCCCACTGCATACCTGTACTGTGATCCTGCCACTGCATAGCTGTTCAGTGATCCTGCCACAGCATACCTGTTCTGTTCAGTGAGCCCTCAGCCCACTGCATACCTGTACTGTGATCCTGCCACTGCATACCTGTTCAGTGATCCTGCCACAGCATACCTGTTCTGTTCAGTGAGCCCTCAGCCCACTGCATACCTGTACTGTGATCCTGCCACTGCATAGCTGTTCAGTGATCCTGCCACAGCATACCTGTTCTGTTCAGTGAGCCCTCAGCCCACTGCATACCTGTACTGTGATCCTGCCACTGCATAGCTGTTCAGTGATCCTGCCACAGCATACCTGTTCTGTTCAGTGAGCCCTCAGCCCACTGCATACCTGTACTGTGATCCTGCCACTGCATACCTGTTCAGTGATCCTGCCACAGCATACCTGTTCTGTTCAGTGAGCCCTCAGCCCACTGCATACCTGTACTGTGATCCTGCCACTGCATACCTGTTCAGTGATCCTGCCACAGCATACCTGTTCTGTTCAGTGAGCCCTCAGCCCACTGCATACCTGTACTGTGATCCTGCCACTGCATACCTGTTCAGTGATCCTGCCACAGCATACCTGTTCTGTTCAGTGAGCCCTCAGCCCACTGCATACCTGTACTGTGATCCTGCCACTGCATACCTGTTCAGTGATCCTGCCACAGCATACCTGTTCTGTTCAGTGAGCCCTCAGCCCACTGCATACCTGTACTGTGATCCTGCCACTGCATACCTGTTCAGTGATCCTGCCACAGCATACCTGTTCTGTTCAGTGAGCCCTCAGCCCACTGCATACCTGTACTGTGATCCTGCCACTGCATAGCTGTTCAGTGATCCTGCCACAGCATACCTGTTCTGTTCAGTGAGCCCTCAGCCCACTGCATACCTGTACTGTGATCCTGCCACTGCATACCTGTTCAGTGATCCTGCCACAGCATACCTGTTCTGTTCAGTGAGCCCTCAGCCCACTGCATACCTGTACTGTGATCCTGCCACTGCATACCTGTTCAGTGATCCTGCCACAGCATACCTGTTCTGTTCAGTGAGCCCTCAGCCCACTGCATACCTGTACTGTGATCCTGCCACTGCATAGCTGTTCAGTGATCCTGCCACAGCATACCTGTTCTGTTCAGTGAGCCCTCAGCCCACTGCATACCTGTACTGTGATCCTGCCACTGCATAGCTGTTCAGTGATCCTGCCACAGCATACCTGTTCTGTTCAGTGAGCCCCCAGCCCACTGCATACCTGTACTGTGATCCTGCCACTGCATACCTGTTCAGTGATCCTGCCACAGCATACCTGTTCTGTTCAGTGAGCCCTCAGCCCACTGCATACCTGTACTGTGATCCTGCCACTGCATACCTGTTCAGTGATCCTGCCACAGCATACCTGTTCTGTTCAGTGAGCCCTCAGCCCACTGCATACCTGTACTGTGATCCTGCCACTGCATAGCTGTTCAGTGATCCTGCCACAGCATACCTGTTCTGTTCAGTGAGCCCTCAGCCCACTGCATACCTGTACTGTGATACTGCCACTGCATACCTGTTCAGTGATCCTGCCACAGCATACCTGTTCTGTTCAGTGAGCCCTCAGCCCACTGCATACCTGTACTGTGATCCTGCCACTGCATACCTGTTCAGTGATCCTGCCACAGCATACCTGTTCTGTTCAGTGAGCCCTCAGCCCACTGCATACCTGTACTGTGATCCTGCCACTGCATAGCTGTTCAGTGATCCTGCCACAGCATACCTGTTCTGTTCAGTGAGCCCTCAGCCCACTGCATACCTGTACTGTGATCCTGCCACTGCATAGCTGTTCAGTGATCCTGCCACAGCATACCTGTTCTGTTCAGTGAGCCCCCAGCCCACTGCATACCTGTACTGTGATCCTGCCACTGCATACCTGTTCAGTGATCCTGCCACAGCATACCTGTTCTGTTCAGTGAGCCCTCAGCCCACTGCATACCTGTACTGTGATCCTGCCACTGCATACCTGTTCAGTGATCCTGCCACAGCATACCTGTTCTGTTCAGTGAGCCCTCAGCCCACTGCATACCTGTACTGTGATCCTGCCACTGCATAGCTGTTCAGTGATCCTGCCACAGCATACCTGTTCTGTTCAGTGAGCCCTCAGCCCACTGCATACCTGTACTGTGATCCTGCCACTGCATACCTGTTCAGTGATCCTGCCACTGTATACCTGTTCTGTGAACCCGCCACTGTATACCTGTTCTGTTCAGTGGACCCGCCACTGTATACCTGTTCTGTGAACCCGCCACTGTATACCTGTTCTGTTCAGTGGACCCGCCACTGTATACCTGTTCTGTGAACCCGCCACTGTATACCTGTTCTGTTCAGTGGACCCGCCACTGTATACCTGTTCTGTGAACCCGCCACTGTATACCTGTTCTGTTCAGTGGACCTGCCACTGTATACCTGTTTAGTGAACACGCCACTGCATACCTGTTGTGTTCAGTGAACCTGCCACTGCATACCTGTTCTGTGAACCCGCCACTGTATACCTGTTCTGTTCAGTGGACCCGCCACTGTATACCTGTTCTGTGAACCCGCCACTGTATACCTGTTCTGTTCAGTGGACCTGCCACTGTATACCTGTTTAGTGAACACGCCACTGCATACCTGTTGTGTTCAGTGAACCTGCCACTGCATACCTGTTCTGTGAACCCGCCACTGTATACCTGTTCTGTTCAGTGGACCCGCCACTGTATACCTGTTCTGTGAACCCGCCACTGTATACCTGTTCTGTTCAGTGGACCTGCCACTGTATACCTGTTTAGTGAACACGCCACTGCATACCTGTTGTGTTCAGTGAACCCGCCACTGTATACCTGTACTGTTCAGTGAACCCACCGCATCAGTGCGCATACCTGTGCAGTTAAGTGAACCCACCTACCTACGTGAGTGCACGCAGTGTGATATACCACTCCGTGCATACCCGATATGGACAAAACAGGTAGAGGAAGAGGAAGAGGTAGTGGCAGAGGCAGAGGAAGGCCACCCGGCAGGTCTGCGCGAGGTCGTGTAAATGTAATTTCGTGTGGACCTGGCCCACAGTACAGTGCTCGGAAGAAGGCACGTCCCATCACCTCCCAAGATTGTCAGGACGTGGTTGAGTATTTAGCGACACAGAACACCTCATCTTGCTCAGCCACCAGCGCTACTACTAGCACCACTTCCGCTGCATTTGACACTTCGCAAGAATTATTTAGTGGTGGTGAAATCACTGATGCACAGCCATTGTTACAGCCAGATGAATTTTCACCAGCTCATATGTCTGCGTTACGCGACAACACTATGGATGTAACGTGTAAGGAGGATGAAGGACCTACACATTTGGATTTTTCTGAGGCAAGCGAAGCTGGGCAGGATGATTACGATGATGACGATGATAGGGATCCTCTGTATGTTCCCAATAGAGGAGATGAAGAGGGGGACAGTTCAGAGGGGGAGTCAGAGAGTAGTAGGAGGATAGAAGTTGCTGAAAGAAGCTGGGGCAGCTCTTCGTCAGAAACAGCTGGTGGCAGAGTCCGGCACCATGTATCGCCAGATTCGCCACCTATGTACAGCCAGCCAACTTGCCCTTCAGCATCAGCTGCTGAGGTGCCCACATCCCAGGGTGGCTCAGCGGTGTGGAAATTTTTTAATGTGTGTGCCTCAGATCGGACCAAAGCCATCTGTTCGCTCTGCCAACAAAAATTGAGCCGTGGAAAGGCCAACACTCACGTAGGGACAAGTGCCTTACGAAGGCACCTGCAGAAAAGGCACAAACAGCAATGGGATGGCCACCTGAGCAAAAGCAGCAGCAGCACACAAAAGCAAAGTCACCCTCCTTCTCCTCTTCCTCCTTCAGGTGCATCATCTGCTTATGCCGCTCTCTCCCTTGCACCTTCACAGGCACCCTCCTCCACTCCGCCTCTGCCCTTGAGCGGTTCCTGCTCCTCTGCCCACAGCAGCAGTCAGGTGTCCGTGAAGGAAATGTTTGAGCGGAAGAAGCCACTTTTGGCCAGTCACCCCCTTGCCCGGCGTCTGACAGCTGGCGTGGCGGAACTGTTAGCTCGCCAGCTGTTACCATACCGGCTGGTGGACTCTGAGGCCTTCCGTAAATTTGTGGCCATCGGAACACCGCAGTGGAAGATGCCAGGCCGCACTTATTTTTCCAGAAAGGCCATACCCCAACTGCACCGTGAAGTTGAGAGGCAAGTGGTGTCATCTCTTGCGAAGAGCGTTGGGTCAAGGGTACACCTGACCACGGATGCCTGGTCTGCCAAGCACGGGCAGGGCCGCTACATTACCTACACAGCCCATTGGGTGAACCTGGTGGTGAACGATGGCAAGCAGAAAGCGGCGGACCAAATTGTGACACCTCCACGGCTTGCAGGCAGGCCTCCTGCCACCTCCTCTCCTCCTGCTACATGCTCTTCGCTGTCCTCCTCCTCCTCCTTGGCTGAGTGGCAGTTCTCCTCTCCAGCTACACAGCCCCAGCTCCGCAGGGCCTATGCTGCATGCCAGGTACGACGGTGTCACGCCATCTTAGACATGGCTTGTCTCAAAGCGGAGAGTCACACTGGAGCAGCTCTCCTGGCTGCTCTTAAGAAACAGGTGGATGAGTGGCTGACCCCGCACCACCTGGAGATAGGCAACGTGGTGTGCGACAACGGCAGCAATCTGCTTGCCGCTTTGCATATGGGGAAGCTGACACACATACCCTGCATGGCACATGTCATGAATCTGGTGGTTCAAAGATTTGTGGCAAAGTACCCTGGCTTAGCGGATGTCCTGAAGCAGGCCAGGAAGTTCTGTGGGCATTTGAGGCGCTCTTACACAGCCATGGCACGATTTGCAGAAATTCAGCGTAAAAACAACATGCCGGTGAGACGCCTCATTTGCGATAGCCCCACTCGCTGGAACTCGACCCTCCTCATGTTCTCCCGCCTGCTAGAACAGAAGAAAGCCGTCACCCAGTACCTCTACAACTGGAGTAGAACGAAACAGTCTGGGAAGATGGGGATGTTCTGGCCCGACAACTGGACAATGATGAAAAATGCATGCAGGCTCATGCGGCCGTTTGAGGAGGTGACCAACCTGGTGAGCCGCAGTGAGGGCACCATCAGCGACTTAATTCCCTACGCGTACTTCTTGGAGCGTGCTGTGCGTAGAGTGGCGGATGAAGCTGCGAATGAGCGTGACCAGGAACCGTTACGGCAGGAACAGGCATGGGACCAATTTTCATCAGACCCAGCTGTTTCCTCAACACCTGCGGCAGCACAGAGGGGGGAGGAGGAGGAAGAAGAGAGGTCATGTGCAGAAGATGAGTCAGACTCAGAGGATGATGAGCAAGGTGTTTCTTTGGGGGAGGAGGAGGAGGAGGAGGGGACAGCGGCAGGAGAACAACCGCAGCAGGCGTCGCAGGGGGCTTGTGCTGCGCAACCTTCCCGTGGTATTGTTCGCGGCTGGGGGGAGGAGGTTGACTTACCTGACGTCACTGAGGAAGAGCAAGAGGAGATGGAGGGTACTGGATCCGACTTTGTGCAGATGTCGTCTTTTATGCTGTCCTGCCTGTTGAGGGACCCCCGTATAAAAAACCTCAAGGGGAATGAGCTGTACTGGGTGGCCACACTACTAGACCCTCGGTACAGGCACAAAGTGGCGGACCTGTTACCAACTCACCGGAAGGTGGAAAGGATGCAGCACATGCAGAACCAGCTGTCAACTATGCTTTACAATGCCTTTAAGGGTGATGTGACGGCACAACGCCAGCAAGGTACCACTGCCTCTAATCCTCCTCCCGTGTCCACGCAGTCAAAGACAGGACGCTCCAGCGATCTCATGGTGATGTCGGACATGCGGACGTTCTTTAGTCCAACGCCTCGCCGTAGCCCTTCCGGATCCACCCTCCACCAACGCCTGGAACGGCAGGTAGCCGACTACCTGGCCTTAAGTGTGGATGTAGACACTGCTGTGAACAGCGATGAGGAACCCTTGAACTACTGGGTGCGCAGGCTTGACCTGTGGCCAGAGCTGTCCCAATTTGCCATCCAACTTCTCTCCTGCCCTGCCGCAAGCGTCCTCTCAGAAAGGACCTTCAGCGCAGCTGGAGGCATTGTCACAGAGAAGAGAAGTCGCCTAAGTCACAAAAGTGTTAAGTACCTCACCTTTATCAAAATGAATGAGGCATGGATCCCGGAGGGCTGCTGCCCGCCCCAAGACTAAGTCAGTCCCCGCACATACAGCATCTCTGCCTGCACGCCGTGTGACTGGCTGCCTGGCCTGCCCCAAGAAGACTAAGTCGCTCCCAGTCCCTCCACACAGCATGTCTGCCTGCAGGCCGCTTCACTACCTTCTCCGCCACCACCAACAGGGTCCGGGACTCCAGGCGGATTGCTGAATTTTTTAGGCCGCTGCTAGCAGCGGCCGCTGTAATAATTTTTCGGGTGCGTGTACATGACTGCCTAATTTTTCTGGCTGCACTGCGGGCAGCTGCAACAACAAAAGAAAAGGCATGAACATGCGCCCATTCCCCTTCGTGATCATTACCTTGCCGTGGTGAAGGGGCTTGCGTATCACAATGGAGCAATGACCGGCGCCTAGATGAGTGTCTCGGGGGGCACACCCACGATAATAAGGTCGTTGCCTCATTGTGGTCAGACCAAATTTGATCAGCTGGACAGTCACTGTTCTGTCATTCAGCTACATCAGCCAGGTGACTGACCATATGGGCTGTAAAGCCACCAAAACCTGCACTCTCGCCATGGTGCGCACCAGTCCAGCACGGCCGTCACTACACAAACAGCTGTTTGCGGTGCGTTACACGATGAGTTTGGTGCGTCAGTGTGAAGCAGTACCTTAATTACACTACCTGATTGATGTATACACATGCAAGATGTTTGAAAGCACTTTAGGCCTGTCATTTAACATTCAATGTGATTTCTGCCCTTAAAACGCTGCTTTGCGTCAAATCCAGATTTTTCCCGGGGACTTTTGGCATGTATCCCACTCCGCCATCCCCCCCTCCAGGTGTTAGACCCCTTGAAACATCTTTTCCATCACTTTTGTGGCCAGCATAATTAATTTTTTTTTTCAAAGTTCGCATCCCCATTGAAGTCTATTGCGGTTCGCGAACTTTAACGCGAACCGAACCTTTCGCGAAAGTTCGCGAACCCGGTTCGCGAACCGAAAATCGGAGGTTCGGCCCAACTCTAGTCCTGATGCAAACGGACCGGTTCCAATCCGGATCAGGTCCTGATACCATCCGGATCCGGTCCGTTTGCATGCCAAAACTCAATGTGAACGGGGCCTAAGACTCTTGAAAGTAGTGCCCCTTATTTGTAATGCCTATCTTGTAGTTCCCCTCTGTATTACTTCCTGTAATTGGTGCCTCTCCTGTTACCCCCTGCAAGCAGTGGTTTCCAGTGCTCCCTCCAGCAGCTATGGCCCCCTCCCTCCACCCCCAGGCAGCCAATACATTCCCCACAGCAGTGAAAAGAGCACTTCGGAGTTGTCAGGTCATCTGTCTTGCATTTGATTGGCCCATTCCCAAACTGCATAAAGTTTCATGAAGGTAGCATAAAATATGCATCAACTGGTGCTACTCAACTGATTCCCAGTGGCATGTTCAACCCAACTTCACATGTGGGCGGATTGTGAGCATCATAACATGGCTGCAGTGCCAGTGAGCCATGGAGGCTAAGGCACACTGATTGAACAGGAAGAAGAGGAGTGAAGTAGCTGGATAGGGGTGCTCAGAAATCCTGTAGTCTCTGCCCACTGCTCAACTCTGCACTGGGGAGAGGTGGTGTGTGTGTGTGTGTGTGTGTGTGTGTGTGTGTGTGTGTGTGTGTGTGTGTGTGTGTGTGTGTGTGTGTGTGTGTGTGTGTGTGTGTGTGTGTGTGTGTGTGTGTGTGTGTGTGTGTGTGTGTGTGTGTGTGTGTGTGTGTGTGTGTGTGTGTGTGTGTGTGTGTGTGTGTGTGTGTGTGTGTGTGTGTGTGTGTGTGTGTGTGTGTGTGTGTGTGTGTGTGTGTGTGTGTGTGTGTGTGTGTGTGTGTGTGTGTGTGTGTGTGTGTGTGTGTGTGTGTGTGTGTGTGTGTGTGTGTGTGTGTGTGTGTGCGCGCGCGCATGTTGGGGTATCCACCGGTACCTAAACTTGACAACATAGCAATAAGTGTCCCAGCACACCCACACTAAAGTCTACTTTCTGTTCTTTAGGCGCATGAGCTGTGACACAAGGAGCAGTGTTGCTTGTTTGTGCTCCAGTAATAGATAAAGCATATTGCAATGGATTGAAGAAGTGTGAAACCTTAAAACAGTCAATGAGGCATCTGAACTAGGCTCACATATTTTTATGGTTATATCTTTTTGTGGCTCCTTCCATCTGTTGTGGCCATGCACACTTTTCACTGACACGCTTTCTGCTGCTCACAATGAATGCTCCATCTTTGTAGCTGAACTCACTTTTGTTATTAAACTGATATGAAACTCAGTTTTTCTTCTTTGCTTTAAAATATTATTTACAGCATAAAATCTACTACCACAAATAAAGTAGCACAGAACAGCATTCAAACATTTAAACACAGCACTTTGTTCTTCAACTTCTTCAATGGAAAGTTTTCTGCCGCATCCAAAGAGGTGATAACTAGAGTGGGGCCGAAACTCCGATTTTCGGTTCGCGAACCAGGTTCGCGAACTTCCGCGGAAGGTTCGGTTCGCGGAAAAGTTCGCGAACCGCAATAGACTTCAATAGGGATGCGAACTTTGAAAAAAAAAATTATGCTGGCCACAAAAGTGATGGAAAAGATGTTTCAAGGGGTCTAACACCTGGAGGGGGGCGTGGCGGAGTGGGATACATGCCAAAAGTCCCCGGGAAAAATCTGGATTTGACGCAAAGCAGCGTTTTAAGGGCAGAAATCACATTGAATGCTAAATGACAGGCCTAAAGTGCTTTAAAACATCTTGCATGTGTATACATCAATCAGGTAGTGTAATTAAGGTACTGCTTCACACTGACACACCAAACTGTTCACTGAACAGAACAGGTATACAGTGGCGGGTTCACTGAACAGAACAGGTATGCAGTGGCAGGTTCACTGAACAGGTATACAGTGGCGGGTTCACTGAACAGAACAGGTATACAGTGGCGGGTTCACTGAACAGAACAGGTATGCAGTGGCAGGTTCACTGAACAGGTATACAGTGGCGGGTTCACAGAACAGGTATGCAGTGGCAGGTTCACTGAACAGGTATACAGTGGCGGGTTCACTGAACAGAACAGGTATGCAGTGGCGGGTTCACAGAACAGGTATGCAGTGGTGGGTTCACTGAACAGGTATGCAGTGGCAGGTTCACTGAACAGGTATGCAGTGGTGGGTTCACTGAACAGGTATGCAGTGGTGGGTTCACTGAACAGGTATGCAGTGGTGGGTTCACAGTACAGGTATGCAGTGGTGGGTTCACAGAACAGGTATGCAGCCAGGAACAAGCTAAGCCTAACTAATCTTTCCCTATGAGGGACAGTCTGCAGCAGCTCGCCCTACTCTCACTAACGCAGGCACACGAGTGAGCGTAATGGCCGCTGCTGCCTGCCTTTTATTAGGGGGGGAGTGGCTCCAGGGGCTAGTGTAGCCTAATTGGCTACACTGGGCCTGCTGACTGTGATGTAGAGGGTCAAAGTTGACCCTCATGGTGCATTATGGGGCGAACCGAACTTCCGCAAAAGTTCGCCTGCGGGACGCGAACGCGAACCACTGAAGTTCGCATGGAACCGTTCGCAGGCGAACCGTTCGGCCCAACTCTAGTGATAACATTATGTTTTGTTTACATTCCTTTGTCCGCTACAATTAGTATACATTCCTAGCTGTGCTGAAAATGAGCTCTCTCTGCTGTAGAAGCAGAGAGCTAAGAAGTGATTACTAGATAGATTTTAATACACAAATACAGCAGCTAGGCAGTAAAATGCAATGGCAGCTTTCACAGCAGATAAACTTTACTTTGGGAACGTGTAATTTGTAAACAGGCAATATAACTTGTGTACAAAAGCAAATATCATAACTGTATGGGTAATAAAACCTAGGAACATGTACAGTATTTTTATTGAATGTTATGTCAGAGTTTTATTTCACTTTAATCATGGTGGGGAGGTGGAGCTATCTTTCCACCTTGAGAGCTATTTGGCCTAGGCATTGCACTGTATAAAGAAATAACAACTGTATATTTGGCTGTTTGTCTGTTGTTCTGCTTTGACACATAACCCAGACTGCAGCCTAAATGATAGTCCTTTCAATTTCTTGTGATAATCTTTTACATACTGCAATCTATCAGTCCATTGAGTTTGCACTTCTATTACTTTTTGCCTTTTATCCTGCTTATGCTCAGTCTGCAGGTTCCTATTCAGCAATTTCTAATGGGGTCAATGTAGTGTAAAACGGGTATTCGGAATATAAAGAGGCTGCATCCATGGATTGGACCTCAATTAATCAATCACGAAATGGGAACAAGTGTGCCAGGCTTTGCTGCTTAATGGCTCAGTGATAACATTTAGTATTTCTCCTTGATTCTTTTCTGCAGTTTCTGTTCATTTAGTCGCATTCTGCATGAGAAATGTTTTTACTCTGCTAAGTCTTGCTTCACCTTGAAAAATGTACATGTTTAGTTGTCAGTCTTATCAGAGCCGAGATACACTTACCACGGCGGCACATATTTCATTGGCAAAATTGAAATTGATGATATTGAAATGTAGGCATATAAATTCATTTTAGGCAGACATGTCTCAAACAGATCCTGTAATTTGTTTATATTGTCTGTTTGGTCACATGGGTGCATGTCTAATGAAAATAGGAGCGCTATACATCTTGCAATAAACGACCACTATCACAAAACAATTTAAAATTTTAAATATATGAGAACTATAACTAAAAAGTACATTTTTCCAAAGTGAAATGTGCTAAATTACCTTTCTCCTATGTTGCTGTCACTTACAGCAGGTAGTAGAAATCTGACAGAACTGAAAGGTTTTGGACTAGCCCATCTCCTCATGGGGGATTCTCAGGGTTTGCTTAATTTTCAAAAGCACTCTGTGAATGGCAGTTGCTCAGTTCAACTGCCAGAATAGTGTGCAAACAGGTAGGGGGTGGCCTGTATCTTTGTATAGATCATTTCCAGGGAGTGCTTTTGCAAAGAATATTAAATGTACTGTAAGTGACTGCTACACAGGAGAAAGGTAATGTATAGCTCATTTTTTTGGAAGACACCTGCTTCTTATTTGTATGTTTACATGTATTTTTACAAGCTTTCATGATAGTGGTCCTGTAAGTATACAAGTGTTTAAAGAGACTTTGAAGTCTACTAAAAACAAGGTTTTTACTTTAAAAACGTCTTTACCCTAATTGCCCCTCCTAAAACGCTGCATCACCACTGCTGAAAATGCCATAAATCACCCCTAATTCCCCCTGGCAAAATCCACAACTTTCTTGGTCGTGACTTTTGCTGCTGGAGGAGGCAGAGCTTTCAGCTGCAGCTCTGCCTCTACACGCGTCCATCTGCGCGTATCTCCGCCCCTCTCAGTGAAGAAAGACTGGGAGGGGCAGGGAGAGGCGGAGATCTGCGCTGACGGACGTGTGTAGAAGCAGAGCTGCAGCCGAAAGCTCTGCCTCTGTGTGGAAGGAGCCCCACAATGTCCCCCAGGTAATTTGGGGTGATTTATGACGTTTTCAGCCGTGGGGATGCAGCGTTTAAGGAGGGGCAATTAGATTAAAAAGGTTTTTAAAGTAAAAACCTTGTTTTTAGGAGACTTCAGAGTCTCTTTAAATATATAATACACCTGCTACATAAGAATCTGATTTTATTAGAAGGTGAGAATAAAGCACAGTACAAGCATCCTTACTATGCAAACCCTAAATACAAATTACTTTCCCTGGTACATCCATGGCAGCATACAATTGGGTTGACTCCTCCCCTCCCAATTGTATGCTGCCATGGATGCACCAGGAAAGGAAAATTACCGACAGGTAAGTATACAATTTTCCGTTTTGTCTCAGTTATAAATTGTACATATGTTTAACGTGGATCGCCCTGTTCAGATATTTTTTTTTAAATAATCCTACCCATACCACAGAAAATGTTAGAAATAACAATGGAAAATATAATAAAAGTTGTGTTATAGCAAAATTACCTGGATTTAATTTTTTTTTTTTAATTTTGTCTTATTAGATGTATTCACTTTAATGTAGAGCAGCTGAGAAACGTATTTATGATCATTCCCCAGAAATAATGTACTTAAAGGGTATTTGAACCAAAGAAAAAATGTGAAATAAGCACAATATGCAGCTGTAAATGAATACTGCATGCTTGCCTCTCTGTCGTACAGAAGCCCACCGTTTTTGTCTACCAACAACACCGTACAGTTCAGACTAGATCTAGTCATAACTGGATCTCCAGAAGCTGAAGGCCTTATAGGTACTCAGCACATGTGCTGTTATCCATTCTTGGGCTTGCCCTTCTCTTTATGCTCGTGCACCTTTTCAGGTTCCTCCTCCAGAGCACTGGAGAGGGGAAAAGAGTTTGAAGAGAACACTTTGCGGAAGGTAAGTATTGCATCAGTATGTTTATTGTAGGAATGGTCACTCATGAAAGTTCCTACCTATGCAAGGACAAGTACTTTAACATGAGCCTATGCTATTGGGGGGTGCAGTGTGCTGACCATAGGCACAATGCCTGGGGGGAAGTAGCTGCAGATCTAGGGGACCAAGGGGGCTGCAACTACTCACCCTTCCTTAAACACAATGCCAACTATTCCATAGCAGTGGTTGTTGTGGCTATGCTTGTTATGGGTGAAGGGAGTCATAGCGGCTACAGTCATAGCGGCTACACTGTAATGGAGTAATGGACGGGGATCACAGTGGCCACACTTGTTTTATGACTCCAGGCTCTAGGGGTTACTATGGTGTAAAATGTTGGGAACATGAGGGGGAGGGATCTTTATCAGTGTTTTTTGTCTCCTTTCTATTCCCCATGCTCGCTGTCTGTTGAAGTACCACAAGGTTCTGGTCATACACAGGGCCAGATTTGCCCAAGGCCACTGTCACCAGCCGCCCCCCCCCCCCCTTCGGTATAGGTAGCAAGATGACCCCTCCCCCTTTCCTCCAGTATAGGTAGCCAGATGACCCCTTCCCTCTAGTAAAGGTAGACTGATGACCTTCCCAGTATAGGTAGCCAGATGACCCCTCCCCCTTTCCCTCCAGTATAGGTAGCCAGATGACTCCTGTAATCCGTCCTTTTCCCACCCTGCTTCAGTATGGGTAGCCAGCTCGCCTTCACACCGCAGCAGCCATCTGTGTCACTCATTTCTCTACTTGTTTCCAGTGCAGAAGCTTGCTCTTCCTTTCCGTCTCCAATGCTGCCCAAGTCCATAGCCACCGGCCACAATGCAAAACGTGCACAGAGAGCAAGATGGCTGCTGCACAGGCGGCTAGCAGCAGAGTACCACTGTCAGGTGCTCGCCTGAGCTCCCTGCATTGCAACATTTGAAAGCTTGCAAATGCTGCACCAGTTTAGCCTGCTGATTTGGTGCCCTTGCTCCTGTGGAGCCCTAGGCCATGGCCTATGTGGCCTTGGCCTAAATCTGGCCCTGTTCATACACCTCTTCCCTTTCCCATATATGCTCCCAACCTGGGACAATTAACCACTTTGTCCTCCTTGACGTAGAACTACGTCAAGGAGGACATGTGCGCTCCTGCTGATCGCGTGGGTGCACGTGCACTCCCGGTCCGCGGATCGTTAGCCCAGGAATCAATGAATCGGGCCATGGTGCCTGATCACTGATTCCTCTCCCCTGCAGAAAAAGTGACTGCTTCTCTCGGAAGCTTCGCTTTTTCTGCCTCCTATGTCCCTCTAAGCGTACATTGTACGCTTAAAGTGACGTCATGTAAACAAACTCTTGTGGCCAAAAAGTAAAACTACATCTAAATGTAAAAAAAAAAAAAAAATACACATATATTTACCCCAAACAAATACTATTTACATCCCACCCTCCCAAAAATACCCATGTAAAATGTTTAATAATAAAAAAAAAATTACAATAAAAAAAACACATAAATATTTACCTAGGGGTCTAAACTTTTAAAATATCTATGTAAAGATGAAATATTTCTATTTTTTTATATAAGCTTGTAAATAGTGATGGATGCAAAACGGAAAAAAATGCTCTTTTATTTCCAAATAAAATATTGTCGCCATACATTGTGATTGGGACATAATTTAGACGGTGTAATAACCGGGACAAATTGGCAAATACAATACATGGGTTTTAATTATGGAGGCATGTATTTTAAAACTATAATGGCCGAAAACTGAGACATAAACCTTTTTCAGTTTTTTTCTTATTCTTACTGTTAAAATGCATTTACATTAAGGTAGCTCTTAGCAAAATGTACCACCCAAAGAAAGCCTAATTGGTGGCAGAAAAATGTGATAAGTAGTGATAAAGTTATAGGCTAATGAATGGGAGGTGAACATTGCTCGGATGCATAAAGTGAAAACGACCGAGGGCTTAAGTGGTTAATATCTTAATTTGGATTTCAGTTACATCTATTGTCTCCAACATCCCAAATCCCCACTCTCTTTGGCCTGGTGCACACCAAAAACCGCTAGCAGATCCGCAAAATGCTAGCAGATTTTGAAACGCTTTTTCTTATTTTTCTGTAGCGTTTCAGCTAGCGTTTTGCGTTTTTGTGTAGCGGTTTTGGTGTAGTAGATTTCATATATTGTTACAGTAAAGCTGTTACTGAACAGCTTCTGTAACAAAAACGCCGGCAAAACTGCTCTGAAGTGCCATTTTTCAGAGCGGTTTGCGGTTTTGCTATACTTAACATTGAGGCAGAAACGCATCCACAATCCAAAAAATGCCTCACCCTGGGAGTATGTGTTTCTGCAAAACGCCTCCCGCTCTGGTGTGCACCACCCCATTGAGATACATTGACCAAGCATATCCGCAGCCGCAAGCGGCTGCAGAAACGCTGAAAAAGCCGCTCGGTGTGCACCAGCCCTTTCTATGCTTGCCACAAACTGCCCTCTCCACTTGCCAGTGTCACCTCCCAGGAAAAATCTCATAACACCATTCTAACTATCGCAGTGTAAGGGATTCCTTTCCAGTACATGCACAATCCAGTCTAGGCACATGCACAGTACAGCTCTGATCCTAATGTCTCCTGCAGATAATCCACTGCAACCAAAACCAGCTGCCCACTCAATCAGGGGGAAATGAAGGGAGGTAAGGAAAGACTTCACATAGCAAAGCTTTATTTTCACCTAATGCATATCCCATGGCCAAACGATATGCAAGGGGCAAATAAAATGCCAACAAAAAAATTCTGCTAAACACTCCACGTATCTCTGTTGTTGCAGGGTCATCAAAAAGCACATCATGAAATATCACAACATCACATCAATGCTTCTCATTAAGGTTAGATCATTTTGGGAAAATTGCAAAATGTTACCACAATATTGATCGCTGTGACAGCGTGACAGCCAATTGCATGGAGTACATGCGCCAGACGATAACGCAATCTGGGTAAATACAAAACAGGGTGTGATTTTTGATGATAAAAGTATGAAAGGTTTATTAGATCATAACATTATATATATATATATATATATATATATATATATATATAACTTTAAACACGCCTACAGTGAAAATGTGTGAGAGCATTGATTGTATGTGTTTTACTAAGGGTAAATTAAACTTGGAACCTAGTCTAATATTTTTATGTTCAGTTTAAGGGCTTCATTTTAAAACTTCATTCTAGCTAACAGCCAGTAGTAATGACCCTTTCAAGCACTAAAACTTTATCTCAAGCCTTCTCTCGCTCTCTCAGCTGCTTTGGCTTCTATTTACTTTTCAGTAAACAGACAGAATTCCATAAGCTGTTCACAAAGCTTGGTTTGATAAAAAAAACTCTGTTTTTAACTCTTGCTATACTAGAATACAGACAAGAAGGACAAATAACTTCTTAGCAGAACTAATACTACATGTACCGATGTTTATCTCATCGTTTCACATGTCACTTAGGGTTAACAGGGCCGGGCTGAGGCAGAGGCGAGAGAGGCTCCAGCCTCAGGGCGCATTGTAGGAGGGGGCGCACAACTCACTCAGCTATCATTACCCTATAGTGTGTGAAGCAGAGAGAAATAAGAAAAGAAGATACATGGCAGTGACTGCAAGTAGGATAACTAGAGAGTAAGGTGTTAGGGGCCCTGGGGCACCTCTTAGTCTAATAGCAATCAGTGTGTGACGGCTGAGGCGGGAGGAATGGAGGGTCGCACTTTGATGTCTCAGCCTTGGGTGCTGGAGGACCTTGTCCCGGCTCTGTCTTGGGTACACTTCAAAGTTTAGAAATAAAACTGGCTACATGTTAACTTATATAAGAAGTTATACTCTCTACAATTTGGGGATCCTTAGGGAGGGAATTTCTTAACTCAGAACAACTCAGGTTAACTATTACACCAGAGGAAGTGTCCTAAATTTTGCCTGATACTATTACAGCACTAAAATATTTTCAGTTGAAACTATTTTATTTAATTATTTTAGGATAAAGCATAACGAGCATATAACATAATGCACGCTTTCCTTGACAACACAGACAAAAAACTACAGTTACCCTTTAAACATTAATGAAATAATATTAACACTAAGCCCTCAGTCGTTTTCACTTTATGCATTGAGCAATGTTCACCTCCCATTCATTAGCCTATAACTTCATCACTACTTTTCACAATGAACTGATCTACAGTATATCTTGTTTTTTCTGCCACCAATTAGGCTTTCTTTGGGGGGTACATTTTGCTAAGAGCCACTTTACTGTAAATGCATTTTAACAGGAAGAATAAGAAAGAAACGGAAAAAAATCATTATTTCTCAGTTTTCGGCCATTATAGTTTTAAAATAATACATGCCTCCATAATTAAAACCCACGTATTGTATTTGCCCATCTGTCCCGGTTATTTCACCATTTAAATTATGTCCCCATCACAATGTATGGCGACAATATTTTATTTGGAAATAGAAGAGCATTTTTTCCATTTTGCATCCATCACTATTTACAACTGAAAGTAAAAAAAAATTAAAATAGACATATATTTCCCCAAATCAAACACCATTTACATCCCACCCTCCCAAAAATACACACATAAAATGTTTAATAAAAAAAAATAAAAAAAAAACATTACAATAATAAAAAAAAACCCCACATAATTATTTACCTAAGGGTCTAAACGTTTTAAATATCTATTTAAAAATGAAATATTTCTATTTTTTTTATATAAGCTTTATAAAAAAAATAGAAATATTTAATCTTTACATAGATATTTAAAAAGTTTAGACCTTTAGGTAAATATTTATGTGTTGTTTACAATGTACGCTTAGAGGGACATATGATTCAGAAAATGCGAAGCTTCCGAGAGAAGCTGTCGCTTTTTCTGCAGGGGAGAGGAATCAGTGATCGGGCACCATAGCCCGATTCACTGATTTCTGGGCTGCCGAATCCACGGCCGGGAACGCGCGGGCACACGCGCGATCGGCCGGGAGCGCTCATGTCCTCCTTGACGTATAAATACGGGCTCACAAAATACTGCCAGTCATATGCAGCTTGCCTTAGACTAAGTTCACAGTGACAAATACGTCAAGGAGGACAAAGTGGTTAAATTAAGTGACGCTTATTAAATAAACTGTAACCAAGGATTGTACTTCATCCCAATCAGTAGCCAATACCCCCTTTTCCACAAGAAGTCTTGACCTTTTTCTTGAATAGATCATCAGAGGGGTCTGTATGGCTTATGCAGTATATTGGTGAAACCCCTCTCACAATGTGATGTCATGGTCCTGACAGTTTGCTGTCTGTGTACCTTTTTTCCAACTGCCAATGAAGCAGTATCGCCCTCTGGGCATAGAACACTCAGTAACGAAAATTCTGTACCTGGCAAAACTGAAGATATCACCACAAAGTGATACATTTCAGAATGTGAAAACGGGAGGGGAAAGATTTTATAGTGCGCAAACCCTGACTACATAATCTATAAATGAATATTGTAAAAAATAAGGAATTTTATTCATTATGTTATTTTCACTACAGTTCCTCTTTGAATCAGACTCCATTAATCCAATAAAAGCCTTAGGCTAGGTTCACAGTTGGACGTTATTGTCCTGCGTTATAAAGTCATATAATGCAGTTTACCGCACTGCAATGTTAAGGCTATGCGAGGTTCACAGTGAAACATTAGCTTCGTGTTGTAAATGTTACGTTATGGTATCGCACTGCTGCAGTGCGCTACCTCTAAACACACGTTACCAGGTACAGGGAAGCATTATTTTTATTGCCTGTATGCTTCACTGCATGTACTGTATGAGGCGTTAACATGCTGTTACCACGTACCCATGAGAGGTGCCCGGAGTCCCTTTAACCACTTCAGGACCACAGGCTTTACCCCCCTAAAGACCAGGCTATTTTTTGTAAAATAGGCCACTGCAGCTTTAAGGCCAAGCTGCAGGGCTGCACAACACAGCACCCAAGTGATTCCCCCCCCCCCCCCCTTTTGTCCCCATCAACAGAGCTCTTTGTTGGTGGGGTCTGATCGCTCCCCCAGTGTTTTTTTGTTTTTGTAAATATTTTTTGTATTTATATTTAACTAAATTTCATTTTTTTCTTTTTTTTAACTAACTCTCCCACTCTCCCCCCACTAGGCAATCACTGTGATCGGCTGTCATAGGCTTCAGCCTATGACAGCCGATCTCTGCCGAGACTCTGGAGGGGACAGCCGTGTCACACGGCTGTCCCCAGTACAGCGCTGCTGTAGATCGCAGTGATGTACACGGTAATTAGGCGGCAGTTTCGCCGTCTAAAAGTCTCTTAGCGTTGATCGCTGCTGGGAAACTGAAGGCGGAGTGGAGCTCTGCCTACGAAGCAGGAGATGCGTGCGCAGCGTGCGCGATCTCCTGAAAAATGAAGCCCCAGGACTTTACGCCAGCGTTAGGGGGTCCTGGGGCTGCCGCCGCGACCACGCCCATCGGTGTTACGCGGTCGGCAAGCAGTTAATGTGCGTTACAACTTTTTTGTTGCATTGTGTTGCAACTTTAACGTCGCATCTTGTCACTGTGAACTTAGTCTAAGGCAAGCTGCATATGACTGGCAGTATTTTGGGAGCCCGATACATTATTACATTTGAAACTATGAAATTATGTAACAAAATCGGAATTCTTATTTATAAAACATTTAAGCAATGGCCAGTCCAGTGTAAGAAATAACAGGCTCTGCAGCGAGGATTATTGATCACACATCAGCAGATGAGCCTTGAGTGTAGCCCTGCCTGTTAGACACTTTGACAGTCATTTCTTATGCTTGAATTATTGTATTACTTTTTTTTGATTGGCACGTCAATGTCACTTCAGGATAATAAAAATCCATCACAGGCTCTCAACGTCAACATTCTGAATCACGGAGGATAACTCAGCATGGGATTATTCAGTGTAATATCTGTTTCATGTAAAAACCAGAAAATGGCACTGCTGTTGAAACATTTTAATTCTGTCTGAAAGTGACAGTTTAATTCACTATCTGATGGATAAAAGATGTCTCTCCAGATAATACAAAGTCTGGTGTGTGCTGAATTCACAATCGGATCTTCCTATGAAGATGAATGCAGACACTTAGCAAAGCGAATGTAAACACCAGCCTTTGCAAATGTCGGTTTATAGTCTGCACAGTAGTAATTATGTTATTAAAATTGTTGGAATAAAGCAGAGAGGGGGAGTGAACATCTTCATTGTGTAACACCATAATAATTACTACCCAGTGAATTAGAACCATTGTGCTGTTAAGATATATATTCTTTACATAAAATAATTGCAGCACGGTGGCGTAGTGGTTATCGCCCTTAGCCTGCTGGGCTGGCTCCCTGGTTCCAATCCCAGCCACGGCACTATCTGCAAAGAGTTTGTATGTTCTCCCCGTGTCTGTGTGGGTTTCCCCCAGACACTCCAGTTTCCTCCCACATCCCAAAAACATACAGATAAGTTAATTGGCTTCCCCCTATATTGGCCCTACACCATACATGTCAAACTCTGGCCCGCGGGACAAATCTGGCCCTCGGAGTCATCAGATTTGGCCCCCAGGTGGTTTTCCCACCTTGCATTATGTTTGGCCCACTCCAGCCTACCAGAGAAGCTATATTGGAGAATAATTCCTAGGTAATCAGGGAAGCCATTAGGGCTGGGGGAAAGCACTAGATTCCAGGGAACTGTATTTAAGAGGGAGGGGGCCACTAGACACCAGGGAACTGTATAGGGCACAGGTGTTGAACTCCAGGCCTGGAGGGCCAGATCCATGCCAGTGTTTAGGATGGACTGAGAAAGAGAGTAATGTGTTCTACCTGATGGACCACACCTCTCCTGATTCAGACCCATCAATTCATTTGAGCTGCATCAAAAATGTGTGAGGATCTCGGCCCTCGTAGGACCGGTTTGACATCTCTGGTATAGGGAAAGGAGGGGGCCACTAGACACTAGGAAACTCCATAGGGGAGGGAGAGAGAACAACTAAACATCAGGGGATTGGATAGGGGAGGAAGGGAAAACCACTAAACACCAGGGAACTGTATAGATGAGGGAGGGAGGAACACTAAACTTTGGGGAACTGTATAGGGGAGGAAGGAGGGCCACCAGACACCAGGGAATATGGTATCGTATAGGGGAAGGAGGAGGCTGGTAGACACCATTGTACTTTATAAGGGAGAGAGGTTGGCCTGCGACTTGGTCCCAAGGCTCTCTTTCAGCCCACTTTGTATTTGAGTTTGACACTCCTGCCCTAGACTATGATACATGCACTATACAATACATACATAGACATAAGATTATGGTAGGGATTAGATGGTGAGAGTCAGTTAAGTGACAAGACGATATACTCTGTACAGCGATGCGGAAGATGTCGGTGCTAGACAAATACTACATAATAACAAAGAATGGCATGGAAAGGATGGAGTCTGCTAGACCAGCCTAAACCATGTAAACTAAGTTTGGGGATTGCGTAATGGTGACAGGGCCTTTTCTGGTCTTTTATTTCTGTCTCTGTGCTCATCTGAGAGAACTTTTTTGCCTTGACAGGAAGTCTGGTAAGTCTCTCCATTGTAGAAATGCAAAGCAATTGTTCTGCCTCAACTGAGGTTCAATATATTACATTGCCATACTGTTGTTATGTCTCTTTACAGCATGTATTTTGTTCAGTTACCGTATTTGTCGCTGTATAAGACGCACTTTTTCTCCCCCAAAAATGGGGAGAAAAAGTCCCTGCGTCTTATACGGCAAAGGCAGGGAATCCCCAACTTAATAACGCCCGCCGTTCCGAACCGCCGACCCGCCACCATGTTGGGGATTCCCTGCCTGCCTTCCCCATGCCTGCCCGAGTCTCCTGCCCCTCCCCCTCCCGGATGGAAGTGTCAATAGCGGCGGCAACTTACCTTTGGCAGGCTCCTGCGCTGATCCTAGATCATTGCGCTGCCCCCCGCTAGCCTCCTCTGCCTCCCCCTTGCTTATCTGGCCCCCCCGGGTGAAGGAATAAGTAGCGGTAGCTTACCTCCGCAGTGCGCCCGCGATGACTGCAGACGTCCGTCTTCCAGGCACTTCTCGCTCCAGTGGCCGGCTTTGAACTGCGCGTCATCAGTTCAAGCCGGCCACTAGAGCGAGAAGTGCCTGGAAGACGGATGTCTGCAGTCACCGCGGGCGCACTGCGGAGGTAAGCTACCGCTACTTATTCCTTCACCCGGGGGGGGCAGAAAAGCAGGGGGGAGGCAGAGGAGGCTAGCGGGGGGGCAGCGCAATGATCTAGGATCAGCGCAGGAGCCTGCCAAAAGGTAAGTTGCCGCCGCTATTGACACTTCCATCCGGGGGGGCCAGGAGGAGCAGGCAGGTGAGAGGGAGGAAGGCTGTGGGAGGACATATGGGGGGCACAGGAGGACATATGGGCGGCACAGGAGCACACATATGGGGACACATTAGGGCACACAGGACACATGGGGGGCAAATGAGGACATATGGGGGGCACAGGAGCACACATATGGGGGCACATTAGGGCACACAGGACACATGGGGGGCACAGGAGGACATATAGGGGCACAGTAGCACACAGGAGGACACATGGGGGGGCACAGAAGTACACATGGGGGGCACATGAGGACACGGGGGGCACATTAGGACACACAGGAGGACACATGGGGGGCACAGAAGGACACGTGGGGGGGGGCACATGAGGACACAGGACACATGGGGGGCACAGAAGGACACATGGGGGGCTTATTAGGACACACAGGAGGACACATGGGGGGCACAGAAGGACACAGGACACATGGGGGGTACAGAAGGACACATGGGGGGGCTTATTAGGACACACAGGAGGACACATGGGGCACAGGAGGACACATGGGGGCACAGGAGGACACATGGGGGCACAGGAGGACACATGGGGGCAAAGGAGGACACACAGGGATATGGGGGGCACAGGAGCACACATGAGGACACACAGAAGGACATGTACAAGACGCTCCTGGAATATGGACGCACCAGGTTTAGTATTTTTTTTCCCCTGGTTTTTGCCCTCTAAACCTGGGTGCGTCTTATATTCCGGAGCGTCTTATAAGGCGCGAAATACAGTAAATGATCATTCCAGTGAAAAAGGTAAACAGTTAAAATCTGACAGAACCGACATATTTTTAACTAATCCAACTCCTCATGGAGGATTTTCAAGTTTTCTATTTTTAAAAGTATTTCCTGAACAGCGGTTCAACTGCCAAAATAGTTAGATACCAGCCAGCCTCCCTACTGCCTTGCACACTATTTTGTCAGTTAGACTGAGAAACAGATGTTCAGGAAATGCTTTTTGAAAACCAAGAAAACCCTGGGGATCCCTCATGAAGAGATGGACTAGTCTAAAACCTGTCGGTTCTGACAGGTTTCACTGTTTACTTTTTCGCTGGTATGGTCTTTTAATATTCAACACTGCCACCCTGTGGTACTTTTCTGTAACACCTCTTTTTACATTATTCTCATCCTACTTTCTGTTGACAGTTGCTTGAGTGGGGCATTCTGGGAAAGAAAACCTTGGTAACTGTTTTGCAGAGGTTTGGGGAGGAAAACACTATTTTTTAACCCTCTCCAGGGTATGTATCTCCAAGCATTACATTTGTATTGTTGCTCTTATAAAAGTAGATGTGATTATCAAGATACAGACATTTGGAATGGTTTTGCTATCTGCCTGAAGCGATCATATCGGTGAATCTCCGTTGTCCATGAGGTGTCATAACAAACCCCAGGTAGGAGGTTACCAAATCGAGAACTGAATTTAGAATATCAATAATTATTACTATTATTATTACCATGCACTTATGTGAACACTCACTTTGCATCACTAGGTTTCCGGTTTAAAGCTGGGCCAGTACACTATTACTATACTTAGCTGAGGCCCCTTTTGCGTGAAAAAATTTACTCAATGTGGCCCCTGTCATGCTCACCAGCAGGCATTCCGTCTGGCGAGACTTTGCTTCGTGCAGATGAACTCCCAAAGACGCAGACACCCAGGATATGATGCAAAGTGATGTTTTATTTACAGTGAAGGTATGTACATCAACAGTATTCAAAGTAGATTCCAGACCGTGCAGGAACAAGCATGCAACATTATGTTCATGAAGCAGCTTTGCAGGAGTATTTACCCAGACAGGATTAGTAAGTTCAAGTCCATCAACAGGTATGTAAATATTCATCCGGAATTCAGCATACAGGACAAGAGCAAACACACAGGTTATCACTCCAAGAAGTCAGGCAGGACTGGAACAAACAGACGGATTCTAAATCCTAGGACTCAGGCAAGACAGGAACAGGACTGGAGCAACCAGACAGATATACATCCTAGGACTCAGGCAAGACAGGAACAAGCACTGAGGCTGCACAAGCAGAGAGGACAAACAATGCGACAGCAAAGGCTGCTGGGAAGTCTGGATCTAAGTACTCTGCTAATGAGGCACTCACCTTGCAGGTGTTCAGACACTCCCATGTAATCTCACTGCAGCAGGACTGAGCCAAATGCAAAGCCAGCCCATAACTGCAGTGAGAAACAGAACTGGGAATCCTTGCACACACACATGCAATTCCATTGCAGCAATGTGCAGACAAAAGCAAATGCAGAGTCAGCCCATCACTGCAATGACAGGCAGAACTGGGGATCCTAACATTACCCCCCCCCTTTAAAGGCACACTCCGGGTGCCTACCAAACATCAGGACAAACAGAAACATCCCAAAACCAGACACGCATTCAAACACCACATCAGGATCATTTCTGCCAAAGCTATGCCCAATAGAACCGGAACCTTCAGAGCGATGCCCATCTGAACCGAAACCTTCAGAGCAATACCCATCTGAACCGAAACCCTCAGCGCGATGCCCAGTTAAACCGGAACCTTCAGAGCGATGCCCAGCTGAACCGAAACCTTCAGAGCGATACCCAGCTGAACCGAAACCTTCAGAGCAGTGCCCAGCTGAACCGGAACCTTCAGAGCAATACCCAGCAGAACCGAAACCTTCAGAGCAATGCACACTGCTAACTTGACCTACAGAGCCAAGTCCTACTTTCTCTGAAATCTCTAGAAACCCCACAGAGTCATCCAGAGTTCCCAGTGGAATGGAGTATTCCTCAGATATCCCATTCGGTCCACCAAGACCTATGGAAGTACCCAAAGAGACCTCAAAACCTGATTTGCAAGACATGGCAACTGTGTCTGAACAAGACAGGACAGTAGCAGTGTCAGAGCATGCTGGGACATGAGCAACTGCTGGGCATGCCGGCTTTAGAGCAACATCTGGGCCTGTTGAAGTACAGACAGCGACTGGGCATGCTAAGACAAGGGCAACATCTGGGCATGCTGGAGCGGAGGCAGCGACTGGGCATGCTGACACAAGGGCAACATCTGGGCATGCTGGACCGGAGGCAGCGACTGGGCATGCTGACACAAGGGCAACATCTGGGCATGCTGGAGCGGAGGCATCAGGGCAAGCTATGACATGACTGATACCTGAAGTATACAGAGTGTTAGACAAATCGTCACAATTGGAGAGCTCAAAAAGAGATTGTTCACCTTCCACAAATTCTGCAGACATCAAATCAATAACTGACTCAACACTGGACTGGGAACTGCTGGACAGGGAACTGCTAGACAGAGAACCACCGGAGAGGGGACTGCTAGACTGGGGACCACTGGACGGTGAACTGTTGGACGGGAAACTGCTGGACTGGGAACTACTGGACTGGAAACTACTGGACTGGAAACTGCTGGACTGGAAACTGCTGGACTGGAAACTGCTGGACTGGAAACTGCTGGACTGGAAACTGCTGGACTGGAAACTGCTGGACTGGAAACTGCTGGACTGGAAACTGCTGGACTGGAAACTGCTGGACTGGAAACTGCTGGACGGGAAACTACTGGACGGGAAACTACTGGACTGGAAACTGCTGGACGGGAAACTGCTGGACGGGAAGAGCTGCTGGACAGGGAAGAGCTGCTGGACAGGGAAGAGCTGCTGGACAGGGAAGAGCTGCTGGACAGGGAAGAGCTGCTGGACAGGGAAGAGCTGCTGGACAGGGAAGAGCTGCTGGACAGGGAAGAGCTGCTGGACAGGGAAGACAAAACTCCTCCATTCATAACATCAGACACAATTTTATTCTCTAACTTGGAAATATCAAGAGGTAAAGTCCCATGCTCTTCGTATGTAGCACAAGCTGATACCAACTCAGCCTTCACTGACTCTGACACAGTGTCGATACCTTCAGAAACGGTATGCACAGGTACGGGCCCAGTGACTGTATGTACTGGTATAGTGCATTCTGAGACCGGCACAATCATTCCTCGGATTGGCTCTGACTCACACCTGGTGCACGCAAACTCAGTACTAGCTGGTATAGGTTCAGACTTGAGAAACTCAGAGACATGTTCTATTTTACCTTCCAGATCAGAGTTTACAAGAGATTCAAGAACAACAATATCCCTGAAAGGGACACACTTAGACTGGGAAACAAGAACATTATCATCAAGAAAAGATTCATGGCTAAACATAGGTGCAGGCACTGTGTCTGTACCCATTGGCAGGTGACCTACCAGCACTGAGCCTGTCTCTTTATCGACTGACTCCGGCATGGCATTGGTAGCCGTGGGTTTAATACAGACTGGCCCTGGCACAATTACAGATTCAAAACTGAGCGACATTAATTCATCATGATTACACATAGGTATAGGCTCTGTGTCTGTACCCTGATACATGGCATCCACCTGCTCTGGCTGGCTCTCCTTAACGAGCAGCACTGGCTCGGCACCTGTGCTCACAGTCTGGGTACAAACTGGCCCTTGCTCAATTGCAGATTCAAAATTGGGTAACATACATTCAGGATTACACATGAGTGTAGGCTCTATGTTTGCACCCTTAGACATAGCATTCGCCTGCTCTGGCTGGCTCTCCTTAACGAGCAGCACTGGCTTGGCACATGTGCTCACGGTCTGGGTACAAACTGGCCCTTGTACTGATACAAGTTCAAACACAGAAACATTTTTATCAGAGTTCACATTAGAAACTTGACATAAACTTCGATCAGGCTGTGAAGTATCGGCCAGCTCAGACTGGCAGGACTGCGACTGGACAAAGTTCAACTGGGCAGATGTGGCAGAGACAGTTTGTGATGCTGCAGACAGAGTAGAACTTAAAGTATCATGAGACTGGTACTCTGTTGCAGTACATAGTGAGTCTGTAGCCAGGGAAACAAGATGCTGGGTTTCCACAACAGCAGAACTAGATGACAAAGTCTCTGGCGTAGACAGATTGGCAGATAAAGGTTGTACTGCAGAGTTCAACACTTGGGTACTAGAGGCAGATGAAGCAGTAGGTAACTCATATGTTGTTCCAGTGCTATACCATGAAAAGAAACGGTCACATGGATGCATAGAGCCCCTCAATCTGTAAACGCTTGGAACAGCAAGAACATGGAACATGTGAAGCGCAAACCGGCTGAAACAAGAATTGCATAATGTAACGGAGCTATAGAACTTGAGGCGTTTTTTTTACTTCCGAACTGGAGTCCGGAACAGAATGAAGCAGATGCATAGTAACAGAGTCCATTTCCTTAGATGATGGTGGAGATGCATTTTTATTCAACAAGGTTTGATTGGTGGTTGCTAAGGGCAACGGTAACACTGGGTTTGCAGATTCAGCACTGCTTTTAAGCATAGAATCCAGACAACATTGTGATGGGTGAAATGGAGACGTTAGAAAGTTTGTTGCTGCTGGCTGCAAGTCAGTTGGAGTATTTTTGTTTGCAGTTGCTAACGGCAACCGTATTGCAGAAACGGAAGTTTTACATTTTTTCATATCAGGACTGAGTTTAGTATCAGACTGAACTGGATGCATAATAGTTTGAGGAACAATTGCAGCAAAAACATCAGTTTGAGAAACTTTGCTTATTGTTGCTATAGACAATGGATCAACAGAAGCTGGAGTTGCAAAAGCTTTTTTCACAGGGTTAGATTCAGAACAAGGTGATGCATGCATAGCAGTTTTTACCTCTGACATGGAGGAACCAGCATTTTGATAACTCAGACAGGTGGTTGCTACTGACAACGGATCATCCAGTACTTGATTTGCAGAGGAAGAAGTTGCAGAATCATTAACATGCTGAGTAGATGCAGATTGACTTGGCATGACAACAGTAGTTTGCTGAATAACATCAGATGCAATACACAGTTTATGCACAGGAGAGAGTTTAGCAGGCTGTTTTACAGGTCTTTTGAATGTCCCAGGATTGTCTGCCCTAAATGGACAAGCAGAAGTTTTAACTGCAGATTCAGGCACAGGTTCAGATCCATCTTTCAGAATTAGTTTAACTACACCAACTGAACTTTTAATAGATTTCTTTGATTGACAAGACTTGGTTTTAGATTTATTATTTTGTCTTTTTGAAGGTTTAGCAGAGACAATGTTTCTGATTTGCATGAGGGCTGCAGCTGATTGTATAGGATCAGAAGAAATTAATTCATCAAAGGTAGCACGAGGAATTGTCTTTCCTAACCAAACAGCACAAGCAAAATTCAAAAACTCCACAGGAACATCCACAAAACTGTCAGATGAGTTCAAAGTTTCAAGGGCCCAATCGAGCAATTCACCCTCAAATAGGCAACGAGAAATCAATGCAGACCAGGTAGTGTGTAGTGACAATCGAACAGCAGGCACTTGAAATAACTTTTGCAGTTCAGAACAAAACTCCAGAAACAACACAGAATCAAGTCTATTGAATTTTCTCTGAGGAATATAATCATACCTTCCGTTGTCCTGAGATCCGCTGGGAGTTGTTGTGGGCTGTCGCATTCTGTCATGCTCACCAGCAGGCATTCCGTCTGGCGAGACTTTGCTTCGTGCAGATGAACTCCCAAAGACGCAGACACCCAGGATATGATGCAAAGTGATGTTTTATTTACAGTGAAGGTATGTACATCAACAGTATTCAAAGTAGATTCCAGACCGTGCAGGAACAAGCATGCAACATTATGTTCATGAAGCAGCTTTGCAGGAGTATTTACCCAGACAGGATTAGTAAGTTCAAGTCCATCAACAGGTATGTAAATATTCATCCGGAATTCAGCATACAGGACAAGAGCAAACACACAGGTTATCACTCCAAGAAGTCAGGCAGGACTGGAACAAACAGACGGATTCTAAATCCTAGGACTCAGGCAAGACAGGAACAGGACTGGAGCAACCAGACAGATATACATCCTAGGACTCAGGCAAGACAGGAACAAGCACTGAGGCTGCACAAGCAGAGAGGACAAACAATGCGACAGCAAAGGCTGCTGGGAAGTCTGGATCTAAGTACTCTGCTAATGAGGCACTCACCTTGCAGGTGTTCAGACACTCCCATGTAATCTCACTGCAGCAGGACTGAGCCAAATGCAAAGCCAGCCCATAACTGCAGTGAGAAACAGAACTGGGAATCCTTGCACACACACATGCAATTCCATTGCAGCAATGTGCAGACAAAAGCAAATGCAGAGTCAGCCCATCACTGCAATGACAGGCAGAACTGGGGATCCTAACAGCCCCAGCATGGCATTGAGTTGCTTGTGTTCAGTCTTATGGAAGCACATGGATGATTTGATGGCATTTCATAGCAACCTTTAGCGCATTTGCATTTTTGGGTCTGGTTTCTCTCATCTCCCTCTTGACAATACCCCATAGATTATCTTAGCCGGGTGGGCAGATAGATAGTCGGGTGGGAGGTTGGGCAGATAAATGGGAGGGTAAACAGATAGGTAGCCAGGTGGGCAGATAGATAGGCCGGTGGGCAGATAGATAGCCAGGTGGGCAGATAGATAGGTAGCCTGGTGGGGGGGGGAGCCCGACTCCTATCCTCCCTGCCTCACCTCAGGGGCCCCTCTCCTATTATAATGGAAGATACTGGAAGGTTCCGGCGGGCTCCAGCAGACGCGAGAGGTCCAGCCTCCAGGTCAACGCTGTCTCCTCTGTAATGCCGCTTGCACTAAATCAGAAAGCAGTGCGAGCAGTATTATAGAGGAGACAGCGTGGACCTGGAGGCTAGACTTCTAGCATCTGCTTTACCTCGCTGGAGCTTCCTGTATCTTTCGCTCTTCTGCTGCGCATTAAAGAAGGGGGCACCCCGACGTGAGGGAGGGAGGATAGGAGTCGGGCCCCCCGGGGAAAAAGTTAAAAAAAAACACAAAAAACCCTGGTGACACTTAATGGGCCCCTCAAGAAACGGAACTTGAGGGCCCCCCATGCTTGCATGGCCGTATGTCCGCCACTGCTCTTAGGTTTATTAGGTTTATGTCAGGTGGGTTTGCTGACCAATCAAGCACAGTGATACCTTGGTCATTATACCAGGTATTGGTACTTGTGACAGTATGGGCCGGTGTCAAGTCCTGCTGGAAAATGAAATCAGCATCTCCATAACGCTAATCACGAGAGAGAAACATGAAGTGCTCTAAAATCTGGCAGATGGCTTCCCTGACTTTGTACTGATAAAAACACAGTGGATGAACATCGGCAGTTGACATGTCTCCCCAAATCACCACTGTCTGAACTCAAAACATCTTTAATTCTGTACCTCTTTGCTCTTCCTACAGGTTCTGGGTCCTTGTTGTCAAAATTAAATGCAGTGACTTGACACAAGGAATGTGACAGTTTTAGCCCATGTCCCAGACACATCTGTGTGTGGTAGCTCTTGAAGCACCTACTCCAGCCACAGTCCACACCTTGTGAAACTCTCTAAATTCTTGAATAGACTATGCGTCACAATCCTCTCTAGGCTGTGGTTACCCCTGTTGCTTGTGCACCTTTTTCTGCCACTCTTTTTTTCTTTCACTCTTTTTTTCTTTCATTCTATGATACAGTACCCTGCGATCAGGCACCTTATTTACCAATAACCTTTTGTGGAGGATGTCAATGACTGTCTTATGGACATCTGTCAAGTCTTCTCCACGAATGTATGGCCCACTGAACCAGACGGAGAGACCATATAAAGCCACAGAACACCTTTGCAGGTGTTTTGTGTTAATTAGCTGAGTGGAATGATACCCCACTAGGACTGATTCACAGGGCCAGCTGCTGGTGCCTTTTTAGCCGATGCTTAACACTTTTCAGCTACCAAGCATGAGTGCATTTGGCATTGGTTCCCATTGTTCTGTCATTGTATTGTGTTTAGCCCATAGGGGATATGAAACCGCAAATGCAACCGACACTAAGGCCTCGTTCAGACTATACGCGCTGCCGTGCGCATTTTGGCAGCGCGTATAGTGTGCGACACGCAAGAACGGTAGAAGGGCATAGACAGCCCTTCTACCGTTCCCATCATATGCGCTGCGTGGCAGCGCGATTGCGCTATCGCGTGCTGCACGCATTTTTGGGAATCGCAGCGCAGATCCCATTCATTGTAATGAATGGGATCTGCAGCGCAGCGCATAGGAGCGCAGATGGCGTGCGTTCGGACGCGTTGCGTTCCAATCGCACAGCCATCTGCGCTAATGATGTGAACGAGGCCTAAAAGCTACATGCAGAGAAAATTTAAACGAGCATCGCGCATTCGATGGTAAATGCAGCTGTCCGTCTGAGCTGGTCCTTTGTCTACAATATTGGCCCTTATTCCCAATATTCTTATTTTCTGATGAACTTTCATTATTGTAGCTAGAAGGGCCAACTTCCACTAGCTGCAAATTTGCAACGCATCAAAACTGAAGCCAATGCACGTCAATGGAGTAGTTTCCATTGCATGCAAATTTTCACTTGCGATGCAATGCGACCGGGCAATAGTATGGATGGCATGCTGCATATATCCGCAGCATGCATCCGATTCCCCTAAGCATTCACAGACAGCCGCATCCAGACTTTCGGGAGACTTTTGGAAGCGGCTGGATGCTATGTGATGCGAGCGCTTCTGGCTAGTGGAAACGAGCCCGAAGTCATAATCGGCAAAATGAGAAGAAATAAACACTTGAAATATATCACTCTGTATAGAATACATCTATACAATACTGTATCTGAATTACACTGTTTGAATTGAACCTAAATTAGGGCTGGTGCACACCAAGAGCAGTTCTGAGCGTTTTTTAAAACGCTTGCAGGGGGAAAACCACTTGGCTAATGAAAGTGAATGGGATGGTGCACACCAGAGCGGCTCGTTTTCCCCCCAATGCAAACTCGGTCCTGCAGCATTTTTGAGATTTCTGAGTGTTTCTGACTCAATGTAAAGTATAGGAAAATGGAAAACTGCCCTGAAAAACGCTAGATCAGAGCGTTTTTGTTACAGAGGCTGTTCAGTAACAGCTTTACTGTAAGGGCTCGTTTCCACTGTTGCGGTGCAGAATCGCCTGGATTCCACCGCTGATGAAATCGCATGCGAATTCGCATAGGTGAGGGTATATGCGATTTTAATCATGTCACTGCCTGTGTGAATTTACATCAGTACCTATGCGAATTCGCGGCAAAAAATGCATGTGGAAAACGCATGCGATTTGCCTATTAAATACATTGCATGCGATTCGCATGCATTCCACTCTCAGGCGAATTCGTTGGCTCTTTTGTGCGTTTTTTCACCGCTCAAAAAAATGCACATCACCAACGCAACAGTGGAAACAGGCCCATTTACTTGCATACCATGTGCGAATCCGCAAGCGTTGGATGCATGCGGATTCGCGATAGTGGAAACGAGCCCTAACAAAATATAAAATCTGCTACACAAAAATACTCCAAAAAACGCTAGGCATGTTTAGAAAATCTCTTTAAACATGTCTAGAATCGCTCTAAAAAACCTCTTCAAAAACCACTAGTGTTTGCATATCCGCTAGCGTTTTTTTGGTGTGCACCAGTCCTTATTCTGTTTTATTGAGTTTCACCTGTAAGTTTTAGTAAATTATTCTGTAAAATTAAAGTTCTACATGTGCTATAAGCTTCTGCTTTCTCATTGTATTCCCCTCAACTACAAAACGTGATTGGCACAGCCCCATCTACTGCTCGGAAGTGAAGCATTTTGATTCTGCCTGAAGGACACATGCTGAAAAGGATGACCTAACCTGTACTTATATTTTAAGATAGCAGCACAAATGACACTATTGTCATTGCAATAGCATGGTATTCAGCTTCAAATTTCCCTTATGCTGTTCACACAATGACAAGTGCCTCAGCAGTTATTACTAATGGATGAGCTGACTTTTCATACGAAAGAAACAGTTTTAGCGTTTATGCTGTTGAAAAGTGAAGTACACAGAACAGATGTGTCCCCAGCCTGACGCTGCTAAAGGGTCTGCTAAACCCTTTTAGTGCCACGGCACACAACAAAACCTCAGCCATTCTTCTTGCAGTTACCTGGCACTTTTACAGCAATCGGAAAATCAAGGCAGACAGCAGCAATTTACAAGTCCAAAGTGAGCTGGGGAACTATTTGTGAATCAGCAAAAGAGATCTTACGGCTCAGCGCCATGCTATTTTCAAACACAGTTTTGCTTTTCATAAGAAAAAAAATTATTGATATATGTCAGTCCAGGACTCCTGTTGCAAGGTGGGAATGGGCACCTTTTGTAACAGGTTCCCATATTATACAAGCTAGTGGCCACTGGGTGTCACTGAAGAGCTAAATATGTGTACAGCATTTATAGAGAAAGTAATACTTCTCCAGTTCTTACATTTTTATTAAAGTGGACCTGAACTGTTGCACAGGACACAAGCAAAACCAAAGAGGAATGCACCATGTGTGTTTTTAGAGAAAAGAGCCTGCCTAATTCCCCATCATCTGTGACTAATCAAAAGCAAAATTTGATCTCTCAGCTGTGTCAGCACAGAAATTTGGCAGACCTCGGCAGACACAGCTAACATGTAATAAAAGATGTTAACCCCTTGTCTGCTTCAATGAAAGCAGGAAGTAGACACACTGCAGATCTATTGCAGGAGTTCTGTTAGCTGTAACAAAGAAATGTTTTTTTTCTTTAAAGGTTATTATGCTGTTGCTTATCTTTTCGAGTAGAGAGGAAACTCTGAGTTCAGGTCCGCTTTGATGCACACCTGTGAGGTTTGTGATGGTGAAATTTAGATACTTACCTCGGGAGGCTGCTCCAGAGGCTTCCCCCGTCCTCCTCTGCCGGGCCGCTCCCATTCCTGCGGATGTGCAGTAACAGTGTGCATGCGTGAGCCATCCGCAAGGACAGTGCTGGAATTCCTCTGGAGAATCCAGGGGCTTCACTCTTCCTATGTTTATTATTCATTGGTCAATGAGAAGCAAGTAATTCCAACTTGCATGCAAATGTAATGCAAATCATATGCAGCTTGGAATTGGGCTAGTCAAATGCTATTTCTGACAACTTGGATTGGTTTCAAAATGCACACAGTTTACATTAAATTTGCACTGATGAACATTGTACTGTACTGTTAGAAGATCAGACGTTCCCCTCATCTAGCATTGCAATGTATACAGTAGCTGGGCAAATTATACAGATGACCCAGGACAAAGGTACGAGCTTAAATTGGGCGTGGCCATTTTGTGGATAGCATAAAATGGGTGTGGCCATGATGCGGGCATAGCCAACTGTAATGTAGCAGTGTACCTCAAAAGGGCCCTGAGTGTATACCCAAAATACAGTTAGGCAAAGTGTTGCTATCATGTCAATATTGACCAAAATCTGAGGTATGCCATGAAGAATGAAGGCAGTTCTGAAAGCAAAATGGGGTCTAACGCAGTACTAGCAAGACGTAACTAATAAAACAAACTATACCACATATAAAATGCAGAAACTGTAACTCCAGATGTGAAATGCAGAAACAATTACCCCAATGGTCAAATGCAAAATGCAGAAACCGTTACCCCAGACGTGAAATGCAGAAACCATTACCCCAAATGTCAACTGCAGAAACCATTTCCCCACATGTGAAATGTAGAAATTGTTATGCCACATACTGGAAATGCAGAAACCGTTATAGCAGTTACCAGGGAGGTGAAGTGCAGAAAACTTTACACCCCACAAGTGTAATGAAAAGACTGTTATCAAAGATATGAAATGCAGAAAACATTACGCCACATATGTGAAACCTTTTCCAGAGATGTGAAATGCAGAAAATTTTACTACAAAAATGAAATGCAGAAACCGTTATGCCACAAATGTGAAATGCAGAAAACATTATTAATATTGCACTCCACATATGTGCTGACAAGAGCGGATCACCGTTGTTCGCACATGCTGCCATCAAAAACTCCTGTACTTGTGACAAGCTAGATGGACCTGTTCCTTTACATAATCCTTACAATGGCAAAATGAAAGAGGCCCCCACTGGTTAAAGAGGAACTTCAGCCTAAACAAACATACTGTCATTAAGTTACATTAGCTATGTTAATTAAAATAGATAGGTAATATAATCTCCTACCCACCCTGTTTTAAAAAAAATGGCAAATGTTTGTGATTTCATGGGGGCAGCCATCTTTTTGGTTGAAAGGAGGTGACAGGGAGCATGAGACACAGTTCCAACTGTCCTATGTCCTGATCACCCCTCCCAGCTGCGCGCGCTAGGCTTCAAATCTCAAATTCAAAATAATAATAAAAAAAATTGCATCAAAACAGCAGGAGAACAACATCAGAAATCCCATCATGCTTTGCACAGCATCAGGGGAAAACTGCCCAGGCAAATTTCTTTGATGTGGCGGAGCTTAGCTTCTGTGCAGCTAAAAATGAGGCTTGGGTAAGAAAAACAAAGTTCTGATGCTGTGAAACTGTTAAAGAAACACCAAGCCTTTTCAGTGCTGCTGAATAGATTTTTAGTCTGGAGGTTCACTTTAAGGGGCCCCAGTGGGGTCACAACCTCTGCATCCCCTATTGCTAGAGCTACTCCACTGTTTAGTGCCATGGGGAATTGGACAAGGCTCAGGAGGTTAAAACAATTAATTCTTAGCAACAGCTAAAATACTCTGACAGCTCACACCAAAAAGTAAGCACTGCCAAGTCGCTAATTACTAGGGGTTGGGGGAAAGGGGGCGGGGGGTATGATCAATGTAAAATTTCTATATCTTCCTTTCTTATTCCCATCTTTTTTATTTTAAGTTATGCTTATATATAGAGTGGCTGATGGTGTAATGGTTAATGGCTCTGCCTCTGACACAGGAGACCTGGGTTCGAATCTTGGCTCTGCCTGTTCAGTAAGCCAGCACCTATTCATTGGAAAACTTGGGCAAGTCTCCCTAATACTGCTACTGCCTATAGAGCGTGTCCTAGTGGCTGCAGCTCTGGTGCTTTGAGTCCGCCAGGAGAAAAGTGCAATATAAATGCTATTTGTCTTGTCTTATAGTTACAACCAAAGTTACCCTATAATAAAACCTAATAAAAACTAAAAACAGAGCATAAAAAAAAATAGCAGGGCTGTACAAAGCCATCCAGTACGAACATTCCATACATATGAGTGTTTCTGATAATGTGAACAACCTTCTTCTGCACCTCAACAGCTCTTGAGATGTGCATATGGTAAGCCTACATTAGCATTCTAATGAAACCTATCTCAGTCTGCCTCATGCATTCCAAATGATAATGTCTCATGGCATAAAAATAATGTAAATTGTTTTATATGTTGCTCATAAAGAACGCTCACTAGAAGGTTACAGGAACAACTTCATATTTATGACAATTACTGTTTTTATACAGTGCAAACTGGAGGCCTTACAGCAGTAAATGCCAAGCAATAATGATAATGGGCATTGTTACCACTTTGAATATGAGCAAGCCGCTTTGTAAAGAAGAAAATAAAACGCCATAAAAGTTATTCCTCCTATTGATTTTGTATGGATTTGAACAGAAGCCTGGAGAATAAAACAGAGATGAACAGTCTCATTCTGAAGAGATGTGTTTTCTTGTAACAGATTAACAAACGGAGAAGAGAACTAACCTTGATCTGACTTGAAGATTAGTACGTTGTGTTCTCACCTGTATGAGTGTTTTGTTTATTGTTTTGTCCTTGTTCTTTTTATTAAGAGTATCCCACTTGAGTATTTCAGTTTTTTTATAAATTATATTTATAATTTTGCTTTGATAGCCGGTTGTGGATGCAGCCTGTGAAAATTTGCATCTTCTTTGGAGCCAATTATCACCGCCAGGCAGGGCCGGTTCAAGTAACAATTGGGCCCTAGGGCAAAATTAGCCTGGGAGCCCCCCAACAGACACCCCCTGATTAAAAGCATCATTAGAGGCCCTTTGTTGCAGCCAAATTTCCCTCCTGGGCCCCTGAGCTGGCTGCTGACCCTCCCCCAATCACCTCCCAACTTAACAGACTCTGCAGAGTCTCTGGAGAGCAACAGCTAAGATGGGGGAGGGACACCTTGGGGGCCCCAACAGGCTCTGGGGCCCTGGGGCAATTGCCCATTTTTTCCTATAGTAGCTCCGGCCCTGCCGCCAGGACATACATTTCAGCAGACTGGCTCCACGCACTCCTGCCGTGATTGCAGCTCTGTGTCTGATAACCTCAGCTGTCTCATGACAGTTGAGTTTGTCCACCGGTTAGGAAGCAATTTCATTGGTTCCTCACCCTGTAATCAGTGAGCTGGTCACACTGATCCCAGAGTAAGCTCTGTCGTCCACAACAGGTTAAACAGGAATGTTTTTTTCCCTTATCTGAGGATCATACGTTCCCACTTTCCTTTCCCATCTTTTTACTCTTCTAACATTGCTGCTCTTAAAGCAAACCTGAAGTGAAGATAAACTTATGAGATAATGAACTGTATGTGGCTTACATGTATGTGGCAAGATATAACATAGAACTGAGTCTCATATTTTTATTTTCAGTATACCAGTGTGCTCGTTTGTGACTAACTTGATGGCATCATTTAATGACCAAATGTGAAGCCGAAATAATAATACCTTTTTTGGTATAATAATAAAAATACCTTTTTTGGTATAGCGCTTTTCTCCTGTTGGACTCAAAGCGCTTGCGAGGCAGCCACTAGAGCGCACTCAGTAGGCAGTAGCAGTGTTAGGGAGTCTCGCCCATAGAACTCCTTACTGAATAGGTGCTGGCTTATTGAATAGGTGCTGGCTTACTGAACAGGCAGAGCCAAGATTTGAACCCAGGTCTCCTGTGTCAGAGGCCGAACACTTAACCATTACACCATCCAGCCAATCCTAGAGGGGGGGCACCAAAGTCAAGTTTTGCTTTGGGTGTTCAGGCTGGCCCTACTTCCACTAATTGTACATTTGCAGAGAAATTTATAATCGACTGAATGCTATTTTATTTTTTAAACCCTTTAGATCGTAAGCCTTTTTCCCCCAGTACAGATAGCCAGTAGAGATAGCTCGAACCTCCGATTTTCGGTTCGCGGACCTTGAACTTCCGCCAAAGTTCGGATCGCGCAAACTTTCATGAACCGCAACAGACTTCAATGCGGAGGCGAACTTTGAAAACTAGAAACTTTTGTGCTGGCCACAAAAGTGATGGAAAAGATGTTTCAAGGGGTCTAACACCTGGAGGGGGGCATGGATGAGTGGGATACACGCCAAAAGTCCCGGGGGAAAATCTGGATTTGACGCAAAGCAGCGTTTTAAGGGCAGAGATCACATTGCATGCTAAATTGGAGGCCTAAAGTGCTTTAAAACATCTTGCATTTGTATACATCAATCAGGGAGTGTAATTAGAGTACCGCTTCACACTGACACACAAAACTCACTGTGTAATGCACAGCTGTTTGTGTACTGACGGCCGTGCTGGACTGGTGTGCACCATGGCCAGAGTGCAGGCGATAGCGGTTTTCAAGCCCATATGGTCGCCGGGCTGTGGTAGCTCAATGATAGAACAACAGTGACTGTCCAGCTGATCGAATTTGGTCTGTCCACAATGAAGCAACGATCTTATCTTGGGTGTGCCCCCCCCCCCCCCCCCCAAGACACTCATATAGCCGTTGGTCATTGCTTCGTTGTGATATGCAAGCCCCTTCACCGCGGCAAGGTAATGATCACGACGGGGAGTTGACACATGTACATGCCTTTTGTTTTGTTGTTGCAGCTGCAGTGCAGCCAGAAAAATTAGGCAGGCATGTTTACACACCAGAAAAAGTATTATAGCGGCCACTGCTAGCAGCGGCCTTAAAAATTCAGAAAGCCTCCTGGTGTCCTGGACCCTGTTGGTGGTGGTGGAGAAGGCAGTCAAGCGGCCTGCAGGCAGAGATGCTGTGTGGGGACCGACTTAGTCATGGGGCAGGCAGTCACACGGTGTGCAGGCAGAGATGCTGTGTGTAGGGACTGACTTAGCCTTCAGGCGGGCAGTAGCCCTCCGGGATCCATGCCTCATTCATTTTGATAAAGGTGAGGTACTGAACACTTTTGTGACATAGGCGACTTGTCTTCTCAGTGACAATGCCTCCAGCTGCGCTGAAGGTCCTTTCTGACAGGACGCTTGAGGCAGGGCAAGACAAAAGTTGGATGGCGAATTGGGACAGCTCTGGCCACAGGTCAAGCCTGCGCACCCAGTAGTCCAGGGGTTCATCGCTGCTCACAGTGTCTACATCCACACTTAAGGCCAGGTAGTTGGCTACCTGCCGGTCCAGGCGTTGGTGGAGGGTGGATCCGGAAGCGCTAAGGCGAGGCGTTGGACTAAAGAATGTCCGCATGTTCGACATCACCATGAGATCGCTGGAGCGTCCTGTCCTGTCCTGTGCGTGCGCTCACGTAGGTAGGTGGGTTTACCTAAACAACAGGTAGGTATATGCAGTAAGTATTACAAATGTGCACCTGTCACACACACGTATCGTGAACAAGTGCAATGACTGGTGGTATTAACAATGCGTGCACTCACTTAGGTAGGTGGGTGCACTGAACAACAGGTAGGTATATGCAATGATGATGGGTATTACAAATGTGCACCTGTCACACACACGTACCGTAAACAAGTGCAATGACTGGTGGTATTAACAATGCATGTGCTGACGTAGGCAGGTAGTTAGGTGCACTGAACAGTGAACAGGTGCAGTGATTGGGATGGGATTACAAATGTGCAGCTGCCTCTCACACCCACAGGTAGTCACTTAATGTGCTGGGCCTGGCAGTGGCACTGTAGGATTTAAGGGGCCAAAGGCCAGCTGCGACTGACTGACAGGGCTGTATATAATGAAAGTGGACCACACATAAAAAAAAAATAGATCACAAGAACAAGATTAGCTCTCAAAAGAGCTGTTGAGGGGCGCTTTTTTAGCAATAAGAATCAGCAAGGGGTAAGCTAAGAAGCCTACAAGAGCCTAACTAAGCTTTTCCTATAGCTCTCTCGGCAGCAGCAGCTCTCCCTTCTCTAATTACTGCAGGCACACGAGTGAGTCCAATGTCTGAAGCTGCCTGCCTTTTATAAGGGGGGAGGGCCTCCAGGAGGGAGTGTAGCCTGATTGGCTAAAATGTGCCTGCTGTCTGTGATGTACAGGGTCAAAGTTGACCCTAATGATGTAGTATAGGAGGAGGGTCGAACTGCCATAAAGTTCACATTCATTCGCGAACGCGAACCACCGAAGTTCGCGCAAATAAGTTCGTGGTCGAACCGCTTGGGCAATCTCTAATAGCCAGATGTGTCCCTAGGATTAGGTAGCCCCCCCCCCCCCCCAAGTATATTATTGCCAGCTGTACCCCCAGGATTAGGTAATCTCCCTCTAGTATAGATAGCTAGATGTCCTCTGTTATAGGTAGTCCCCCTCCCATGCAGAGTGATGAGACAGTGAAATCCTTCTACTGATGACAGTAAAACCCACCTGTCAGCATCCTCAGGAACTTTTACAAGTCTTCGCACTGTTCTGTATCTCCTCTCTTACTCCTCCAGTGGTAATGAGAGGCGCCATTAGGGGGCACCAGAGAGGAGACATGGAACAGTGCAATGAGGAGAAGACTTGCAGAAGTTCGAGACGGCACTGACATGTGAGGTTTAGTGTCCCTTCCACTTGCTTTGCCCTGCATAAGGGCAGGCGAAGGTAGGAAGGCACTCGGGGAGGCCCTTCTTCCTTCCCCTGCCTGCTGCTGCTTCCCCCAACCAACGGCTGCGGTACCTGGCAGTCCGGCCGGAAAAATGAAATTTTTAACCTGGTGAAGATGGGACAGGCTTCTTATGACCGCCTCCTACTTGTATTACTTGGCCTACCGAACCAGCCCAAAATCACATGATCATGTATTTTGTACCCTGTTTGCCTTGTATAGCTTTGTCCTATGTTATATAACCTTGTTACGTCTGTCATCCTTTTTTATCATTGCATGTATTTATTGTCCAGCGCTGCGTAATATGTTGGTGCTTTATAAATACAATAAATAATAATCATATTTTCAGCCAGTATTTACACTGGACACCATATCTTATACTCTTGAAACAACCCTTATGTATAAACCATGTTTGTGGCAGTTATTCAGCAGAATGTTAAGCCCTTCAGAACATATCTGTCAGTATTTGGATTTGCTCTGACTTTCAGTTTTCTACTGGTTTGTCAACAAACACTCATATTTTATCAAGAGTATTAAAAAATAAATCCCAATGTGATTGTTTTCCCTGACTGCCAAATGGTAGGTTGCCACAGGCTAACGTGTCTTACAAAATTGCAATCTGTAGACCCAGGATACAGCTTGTCACCCGTCTATCCTTACCTGCAGCCTTTTCAGCCTACTGAGAATTCTGCATTTGATCTTTTTTGTGACAACAGCACTGACACATTTCTACAGTCTATGACTGGTAAACATCTACTCAGGATGTCCTCAGCATTAGTAAAACTGAAATGACACATTTTGTAACGCCTTATCATTTCGCAGGAAGATAACATGGAGTGAAACGTGTTTTCTAAACCTTGCTGTTAAACTTACCAAACACACAGGAGATACTCACTTCCCAAACAGTTCTCTGCTGCTTATATAAAGCCTGCAGGCTGCTTGTAAGCCAATCAAGAAGTGCACATACACATTACACCTAGTCTGCAGTGATTAATTCAAACAGAAGCTGAGCTACTCAGCTAGTCATAGGAGAGGGTTTCAGTTGCATATAGACAATGGCTATATGGCCAGCAGGGGGCACCAGCGTGCAGGATATACCCTCTCATCTGCCCCCCTCCTAACTAAACTGCATGGGAATCTACATTAAAATTTAAAAACAATAATGGTGCACAAGCCAGCCTGGGGCCCCAGGAACTCTCACTGCCCGGGGCCCCAGAACCAGCATGCAACACCATATGTGAGCGCAGCCAAGCCCTGGATCTGCCACACCCAGGAGCTTGTCCCCAACTGCTCTGAAACTTACCAAACACACAGGAGATACTCACTTCCCAAACAGTTCTCTGCTGCTTATATAAAGCCTGCAGGCTGCTTGTAAGCCAATCAAGAAGTGCACATACACATTACACCTAGTCTGCAGTGATTAATTCAAACAGAAGCTGAGCTACTCAGCTAGTCATAGGAGAGGGTTTCAGTTGCATATAGACAATGGCTATATGGCCAGCAGGGGGCACCAGCGTGCAGGATATACCCTCTCATCTGCCCCCCTCCTAACTAAACTGCATGGGAATCTACATTAAAATTTAAAAACAATAATGGTGCACAAGCCAGCCTGGGGCCCCAGGAACTCTCACTGCCCGGGGCCCCAGAACCAGCATGCAACACCATATGTGAGCGCAGCCAAGCCCTGGATCTGCCACACCCAGGAGCTTGTCCCCAACTGCTCTGAAACTTACCAAACACACAGGAGATACTCACTTCCCAAACAGTTCTCTGCTGCTTATATAAAGCCTGCAGGCTGCTTGTAAGCCAATCAAGAAGTGCACATACACATTACACCTAGTCTGCAGTGATTAATTCAAACAGAAGCTGAGCTACTCAGCTAGTCATAGGAGAGGGTTTCAGTTACATATAGACAATGGCTATATGGCCAGCAGGGGGCACCAGCGTGCAGGATATACCCTCTCATCTGCCCCCCTCCTAACTAAACTGCATGGGAATCTACATTAAAATTTAAAAACAATAATGGTGCACAAGCCAGCCTGGGGCCCCAGGAACTCTCACTGCCCGGGGCCCCAGAACCAGCATGCAACACCATATGTGAGCGCAGCCAAGCCCTGGATCTGCCACACCCAGGAGCTTGTCCCCAACTGCTCTGAAACTTACCAAACACACAGGAGATACTCACTTCCCAAACAGTTCTCTGCTGCTTATATAAAGCCTGCAGGCTGCTTGTAAGCCAATCAAGAAGTGCACATACACATTACACCTAGTCTGCAGTGATTAATTCAAACAGAAGCTGAGCTACTCAGCTAGTCATAGGAGAGGGTTTCAGTTGCATATAGACAATGGCTATATGGCCAGCAGGGGGCACCAGCGTGCAGGATATACCCTCTCATCTGCCCCCCTCCTAACTAAACTGCATGGGAATCTACATTAAAATTTAAAAACAATAATGGTGCACAAGCCAGCCTGGGGCCCCAGGAACTCTCACTGCCCGGGGCCCCAGAACCAGCATGCAACACCATATGTGAGCGCAGCCAAGCCCTGGATCTGCCACACCCAGGAGCTTGTCCCCAACTGCTCTGAAACTTACCAAACACACAGGAGATACTCACTTCCCAAACAGTTCTCTGCTGCTTATATAAAGCCTGCAGGCTGCTTGTAAGCCAATCAAGAAGTGCACATACACATTACACCTAGTCTGCAGTGATTAATTCAAACAGAAGCTGAGCTACTCAGCTAGTCATAGGAGAGGGTTTCAGTTGCATATAGACAATGGCTATATGGCCAGCAGGGGGCACCAGCGTGCAGGATATACCCTCTCATCTGCCCCCCTCCTAACTAAACTGCATGGGAATCTACATTAAAATTTAAAAACAATAATGGTGCACAAGCCAGCCTGGGGCCCCAGGAACTCTCACTGCCCGGGGCCCCAGAACCAGCATGCAACACCATATGTGAGCGCAGCCAAGCCCTGGATCTGCCACACCCAGGAGCTTGTCCCCAACTGCTCTGAAACTTACCAAACACACAGGAGATACTCACTTCCCAAACAGTTCTCTGCTGCTTATATAAAGCCTGCAGGCTGCTTGTAAGCCAATCAAGAAGTGCACATACACATTACACCTAGTCTGCAGTGATTAATTCAAACAGAAGCTGAGCTACTCAGCTAGTCATAGGAGAGGGTTTCAGTTACATATAGACAATGGCTATATGGCCAGCAGGGGGCACCAGCGTGCAGGATATACCCTCTCATCTAGCTGAGTAGCTCAGCTTCTGTTTGAATTAATCACTGCAGACTAGGTGTAATGTGTATGTGCACTTCTTGATTGGCTTACAAGCAGCCTGCAGGCTTTATATAAGCAGCAGAGAACTGTTTGGGAAGTGAGTACCAAATTTGATTGGTACTCTGTATGTTATGCCTGTATGCCTCCTGCTTTGACCCAATTTCTAGCCACGGTTCAAGCAGTAATGCTATGTTTATTTTATATCTTATGTTGTACATGTCCCTTCCGGAAACAGTAAATTCGGGCGCCTGAGGCTAGTGGACAAATCGGGCGCCGCCATTCACTTCTATAATAAATATCGTTTAATGGGCGCCCGGTAGGAAAAAAGGGCGCCGGAGAAAACTAACGTTTTAAAAGCGGCGCCCGGAGACTTAATGTTTTATTACTGTTTCTCATGATTACACATTATTTAATGATTTATACATGTTTAAATATTATTTTTAAACGAAAACCAGTACAATATTTTTCCCAAACATTATTTTTAAACGAAAAACATTACTTTTTTTTTTTTTTTTTACATTATTTTTAAACGAAAACAATTACAGGGGGGTCTTAGGTTTAGGCACCAACAGGGGGGTCTTAGGTTTAGGCACCAACAGGGGGTCTTAGGTTTAGGCACCAACAGGGGGGTCTTAGGTTTAGGCACTAACAGGGGGGTCTTAGGTTTAGGCACCAACAGGGGGTCTTAGGTTTAGGCACCAACAGGGGGGTCTTAGGTTTAGGCACCAACAGGGGGGTCTTAGGTTTAGGCACTAACAGGGGGGTCTTAGGTTTAGGCACCAACAGGGGGGTCTTAGGTTTAGGCACTAACAGGGGGGTCTTAGGTTTAGGCACCAACAGGGGGTCTTAGGTTTAGGCACCAACAGGGGGGTCTTAGGTTTAGGCACCAACAGGGGGGTCTTAGGTTTAGGCACCAACAGGGGGTCTTAGGTTTAGGCACCAACAGGGGGGTCTTAGGTTTAGGCACTAACAGGGGGGTCTTAGGTTTAGGCACCAACAGGGGGTCTTAGGTTTAGGCACCAACAGGGGGGTCTTAGGTTTAGGCACCAACAGGGGGGTCTTAGGTTTAGGCACTAACAGGGGGGTCTTAGGTTTAGGCACCAACAGGGGGGTCTTAGGTTTAGGCACTAACAGGGGGGTCTAGGGGTTAGGGGTAGGTACAGGGAGGGTTACTTAGGCACCAACAGGGGGGGTCTTAGGTTTAGGCATCAACAGGGGGGTCTAGGGGTTAGGGGTAGGTACAGGGAGGGTTACTTAGTAATTTTTTTTTAAACGTTATTATGCGTTTCATTATTTAAACGAAAGATTAACGTTTTTACAATTGCCGATTTAATACACATTATTTAATGATTTATAACGTTTAAAAACATTACTTTTAAACGAAATACATTTTTAAACGTAATCCATGTTTATCATTAAAAACCCGGCGCCCTTTTTTCCCATCGCCCCTTTTTAACGTACGCGTCCCTTCCTGTTGTGGGGTTAGGGGCGTCTCCCTGGGCGTGTTCCCGGGAGCCGCCCACCCCATCAGAGGAGGGTACATAGGAGGCTTTGTACCATTTGCACTCTGGCTATGATTAAGGACCAGTTGGTCCGAAACATGTCAGCTGGATTTGTGTGTTGACCTATTTGGATACGTCCATAAATAAAGACAAAGGATCTTAGGAGCATTGTGCGGACCCTTTCGTTGTTTCAAGTTTGCATGGGACTAGCTATCCTGGTCTGGCACTGCTCTATTGGGGTGAGCGGTTTCTATCCTCTCTTTTACTTAATTCACTAAACTGTGATAACTCAAATATCACACCTTATCAAAGATATCACACCTTATCAGTGTTAACACGCCTTATCAGAGTAGCTTAGTGAGCGTTACGAACTCACAGGGGCTCAGGGCAGGACGAGTGCCATTGCCAATTGGCAGGCATAAGTTCGTAGTGCTCGCTATGCTACTGTGATAAGGCATGTTAACTTTGATAAGGTGTGATATCTTTGATAAGGTGTGATATTTGAGTTATCACAGTTTAGTGAATCAAGCCCTCTATATTTTACACTATGAAACAGAGCAGAGCTAATATCAATTTGAACCCCCCTGCAGTAAAACCTTATCTGAAGCTCTGTCTCACTGTTTATTTGATGTATAAATGCTTCAAAAAATAGGAATGTCTCCACCCCAAGCTGGAGAACTCCACCCCAAGCTTTCTTAACTCATCCTATACTGGAAACAATATGAGACTCTGTTCTTTGCTACTAATGATCTATTTCGTAGCTGTACTACACATACAATTCATTATATCATTCGTTTATTTTCACTTCAGATTCAATTTAAGACTGGGTGACAAATATAGCTAAATTCTATTGCCACTAATAGCAGTTGGAAAAAGCACATTGTAAAGGTCACCTGGGTACAGTATCCAGATTATACTGCTGATTGTTGAAGAAATTGTCATGCACTTTATCTTTATATTTTTATTGTTGTTGTTATCATTATTACAAATCTGTGGTAATGTTAATGGGAAGTGAGACCTTGCACAATGTTTCATCTCTTACGCAGTCCATTTTAGTTGGCACTGCTGTAGAAGAAGCAAATATTTCAGTGTAATAGGCTGCATGATGTCTAGCACTCATTTCATTTATTTTGGCTCCACTGAGACTGCATTTCCACTTGTGCGGTGCGAATCGCCGTGGTAAAAATTCGCATGCGGGTCCATACGAATATTCATGCGAATTTTTATGCGAATTCGCATGGATGACGATGCATGCGAATTTAACCATGGCAGTGCTGGTGTGCTTGTACATTGTTTCTATGCGAATTCGCATGAAAATTCGCATACTCAAACCTCATGCGAATTTGCTATTAAATACATTGTATGTGATTCGCATATCGGTAAGCGGTATGCGAATTCTGATGGCTCTGCTTTTTTCTGTGTGTGGCTGTTTCTGCATGGCTCTGTTTTTGCTGGAGCTTGGCAGACACAGCCTATAGGGCTATACGCTTTTACTTCTATTTTATTTTGTTTTTGTTTTTGTCATGCCATTCTTTCAGATGCATTGATGCAGATATGTTGGCATGCATGGGACTTATAATGCGTGCCAACTTACGTGTATTTAAGCGGATGGACGTTGTGCCCAACGTTGTGTTATTGCGGATGTTCATGTCAATACCTTTACATGCGTATAAATTGCCGCATATGGTTTTTGCCGTCGTGCGCCAGCATTGGTTGGTGTGGACGGTAGTGGCGGTTTTGTTGCGGTCTTTGCGTACGGTTGTACGCTAATACGGTGGAGTACCAATATTTTGATACGCGTTATATGTCCGCATGCGTACTTTTGTACGCATCCTTCCGTGTTGTGACGTGGCGCAATGTGATTGGTTGAATGCGGACGTCGGTGGGCGGTTGAATGGACGGCCGCTTGGACATGTCGTGGCACACCTGGATTGGCTAGTGCCGGTCCAGGAAGTGATCCATGCGTCTGGGAATATAGTTAGAATGGTGTGCATTGTCCTGTGGATTACAGCGTGGCCTGATACATAAACACATACAGTTTGATCTGGCAGGTAAGTGGTTACTGATGTGGTTTGCATATTAGATGTGTCAGTTCCCCATCAGGTCCACCACTTGATTCCGCCCAGTAGGGCATTGATTGGTGCTTTTAGTCGGTATGGGGTATTTAAGAGACTGCACTTTGTTTGTTTGTATATGGCGATTGCAATTTGAGAAAGGGCTATGCCCGAAACAACGTTTGTCATTGTTGGAGCCATTGAGGTGATGCAATAAAAGAACTTACTGTTTACTCTGATGGTGGCAGGGCCGGCGCTACCATTAAGGCAAAGGAGGCAGCTGCCCCAGGGCCCCAGAGCTTGTAGGGGCCCCCAGTAGCTACAAGAGGAAAAAAAAATTCAAATCGGCCTTATAGTTTTTGAGAAAATCGATTTTAAAGTTTCAAAGGAAAAAAAAATACACATTTAAAAACCTACCGACTTTAATGGTTAATAGCAAATCCACCTTAAATGCTAGAAACCCTAAAGTTGCAGGATATGTTAAGGAGATCATTAGGAATAAGAGGACAAAACAATTTTTCAAAAAGACCTTATAGTTTTTGAGAAAATCGATTTTAAAGTTTCGAAGGAAAAAAGTATACTTTTAAATGCGGTAAATGTCACTTTTAGTAGCAAACCTAACGGTAGTGTCATTTTACATGCATCAAACGAAAGCGCAATAAATTTCCTGACGGGGTTTCCAGGGAGTCTATGCGCAGCCGCAGCGCTTTGGCCAGGAATCGCTATACAGCCGCAATATGGCTGTATGAAGATCCCTGGCATTTTTTCCTATTTTCCCAATTTTTATTTTTTTTATGTTTAGAGTGTGGGAATTTAAAAAAAAAATTATGTGGGGTCCCCCCTCCTGAAACTTTTTAACCCCTTGTTCCCCATGCAGGCTGGGATAGCCAGAATGTGGAGCTCCGACCGATTGGGACTTCACACCCTGACTATACCAGCTGCAAAAAAGGTCCCCTAATGCCGATTTTTGTTCCGGGGTATATGTTGGGGGGGCCCCCCAGGTTTATTTTGCCCTGGGGCCCCATTGTTGCTTAAACCGGCCCTGGATGGTGGTGCCGGCTGTGTTGCTGTTTACTTTATAGGTTATTATGCTGTTGCGTATCTTTTAGAGCAGAGAGGAAATTCTGAGTTCAGGTCTGCTTTAAAGCAGACCCAAACTAAACAATTTTTTAATTCAAAATATGTAGTTGCAGCACTCTGACACATACAAAGATAAATAAACACTCCTTCAAGCCTATGAGCATTTCAGTGCATGCTTTTCACCCTTCTATTTTCATAACTAGGGTTATACAGGTGGCAGCCATTAGCAATTCCTCATTTGCCGGACACTTCCTACTCCACCAGTCTGCCGGATTCTGTCCCGGCAATATGAAAGGAAGGGAGGGGTTCCTCCAATAAATGTTTTATATTTGTCATCATGCAGCTGAAAAAAGGCTATTATTATTATAATTTAGAAAATAGATTATTTCTGAAATCTTGTATTTTAATTTGGGTCCACTTTAATTGCGCCTATAGCAGCATTCAGTGTATAATTTGGGCACCAGACATTGATTGTAGGAATCAGCAGCACATGGAGTTTGGCTACTATATGGTGGGGGTAAGTGAGAGGACCTCTGGGGTTTGGCTAGTATGTAGCTGAACCCAGAGGCGTCCGAGCCATTAGGCAGCTATAAATTTTCGCCTAAGGCGACAGGAAGAGGCAAGGGCGCTTCTGCACTGAGTAGTGAGAGAAGAAATGCCTCTCAGCTGACTCAGGTGTCAGTTTACACAGCAGCAGCAGCAGCGGGGCTGACTGGACTTCAGCTCAATGATTCAAAGAACCACAGTAATGAATGAGTCAGTGAGAGAAGGCACTCATCCTAGTCAGGGATCGGAGGAGTACAGCATCATCAGCTCCTGAGTCCGACTCCTGAGAATTCAGTCCCTCTCTCTCTGCTACTGGTAACTGCGTGGATGTAGAGACTGTGTAGCAGCCAGGCATTGACTTCCCCCCAGGCCGCCTTTCATTTAATGATTTAGGGTTGGTCCTGTGTCTGCTGTATTCAGGTTTGTTGATGTAAGGCAATGTAAAACACTAGGCTAGCTGATAAAAGTGCAATTAGAGGGCAGGCAAGCTGGTAAATATACACAGCATGATGTAGAACTCCTCTGGAGGGTCAGTGGGAAAAAATCTGTCTGGTCTCTCCCCATTGTTATAATGACTGCAAGTGCAGATAAGGTCTTAAACAGGTTGAAAAGTTTTGACAGTCCCTAGACTCCAGGAGGGCTGCTTGCTGACTTGTGTAAGAGACTGGCAGGGACAGCAGTCCTATTACCAGCAACTAGTCTCTGTGTAATGTGGGACTGCAATACAGATAAACTGCTCCATCTCAGGCTATTCTCAGTCTCACTCCACTCCTCCTATCTCTGTATGTGTATAGTGTATGTCTACTGTGTGCTGTGTATAGTGTGCTCTCTGTGTGTGTGTGTGTGTGTGTGTGTGTGTGTGTGTGTGTGTGTGTGTGTGTGTGTGTGTGTGTGTGTGTGTGTGTGTGTGTGTGTGTGTGTGTGTGTGTGTGTGTGTGTGTGTGTGTATAGTGTGTGTACTGTGCTGTGCGTGTCTAAAGTGTGTGTGTGTGTACTGTGTATAGTAGGGCTGATCGGAACAGCTGAATTCCGATTTCGTCGAAATTTCGTGTACCGCATGCGAAAACCGAGTTTCGTGTTCCGAATTTTCGTGTTCCGAGTGCATTTCTATTAAATTAAATAGTGTTAACTTCTGCAGTTAATTGTAAAGCCCCCGTACATGCTATCATCACCAAATTTGGCATGTATGTTAAGCAGATGAGTAGGAACATGGTAAAAAAAAATTTGTGAAAAGAGCTTATAGTTTTTGAGCAAATCGATTTCAAACTTTCATAAGAAAAATGTTTTTTAAACTGTGTAAAATGACACTGCTGCAGAACAGGTTACTGCATTCCGAGTTCTGTATACATATTGTATACATTTCATGAAAACAGACAGCGTGGGGTCCCCCCTCCCAAGCCTCCTTAACCCCTTGTCCCCCATGCAGGCTGGGATAGCCAGAATGCGGAGTCCCGGCCACGTGGGGCTTCGCACCCTGAGCTATACCAGCCCGCATGGTCCATGGTATGGGGGGGCTCTGGAGGAGAGGGGCGGCCAACCTCCCCCTCTCCCCCAGAGCCCTTGTCCAATCCATGGACAAGGGGCTCTTCCCCACCTCCGGTGCCCCAGGAGGAGGTGGGGGCCGCCGACGTCCTGGGGGGGTTCATGGTGCCATCCGGGGTTCCCCTTTAACAAGCGGACCCCGGAAGCCGCCCCCTCCCCAGGAGAAATGAGTATAGGGGTACACGGTACCCCTTACCCATTTCAGCAGAGTTAAAAAAAAGAAATAAAAACACAACAACGAAAAAAGTCCTTTATTGTTCTAAATTAACCAGGGATACTTACCTTGCAATAATCTCACGCCAGTAACTTCAGGAGTGATCCCACGCCAGTATCCTGTTATGACATCCCACCACCCTCCCACACTGACAAACTCCCACCACTGAATGGCTACAGTCAGCCTCTGCATCTGTATAGCAGAGGCTGAGAACACGAAAATTTTGCCTTTAAAACAATAAATTTCAGCAAACAGTGATGCAATCAAAATGGCCACTGGGAAATCCCCGATCGCTGGAGGCCACACTAGAGTGGCAAAAGCAGTGATTTTTCACATAGATGGTGGGTCCAGGTGACCAGAGCAGGAGGTGCCCTAATCCCCTGGACCCACCCATTCATGTGAAATAACGCGTATTCTGACACTCTGAGGTGGCCTCCGGGGAACGGGGATTCCCCAGCAGCCATTTTGTTTATGACACTGTTTGCCGAAAATTCTTGTTTTAGCAAACAATTTTCGTGTGTCTAGCTTATGCAATACAGATTGCAGAGGCTGTCTACAGCCATTCATCCCCAGGAGTTCTGCAGGATCGGCAGGTGCGCGGGATCTCCTAAGAGGATAGAGGGGTGCACAGCGCAGGAAGGTGGGAAAGTGGGCACAGAGCGGCGGGGAGGGGGGGAAGCCTCCCCTCCCTCACCTAGGGCCCCCCCTTGCGCACTCCCCCCCACCTCCAGAATTCCAGCCAGCCAGCGGAACGGCTTACCGAGAGCGATAGCTCTGTGTGCCGCTGGTCTGGTATTCTGCACTGACACTGTCCAATCACGCTCTCGCAGTACTTCCTGTGAGAGCGTAATTGGACAATGCAATGCAGGAGACCAGACCAGCAGCGGCACACAGAGCTCTTCTCTCGGTAAGTGATTCCCGCTCGCTGCCAAGTTTCCAAGTTTAGGTAGGCAGGTATATAGGTGTCCCCAGTATAGATATACCCAGGTCTATAGGCAGAGCTGGGACAAGGTCCTCCAGCACCCAAGGCTGAGACACCAAAGTGCGCCCCCTCAATCCCTCCACCCCAGCCGTCACACACTGATTGCTATTAGACTAAGGCACCCCAGGCCCCCCCCAACACCTTAATCTCTAGCTATATGGCTTGTAGTCACTTCCATGTATCTCTTCTTCTTATTTCTGTCTGCTTCAAACACAATTAGGAATGACAGATGAATGAATTGTGCGCCCCCTCCTACACTGCGCCCTGAGGCTGGAGCCTCTCTAGCCTATGCCTCGGCCCGGCCCTGTCTATAGGTGTCCCCAGTTTAGGTAGGCAGGTCACCAGTTAGTGGGGGCCCCCATGCTGGAAGGGGGGGCAGTGGGCACAGAGTGGCGGGGAGGAGTGGAAGCCTTCCCCCCTCCCTCACCTAGGGTCCCCCTTCCATGCTCCCCCTCCAAAATTGCAGCCAGCAGCGGCAGCGAGCGGGAATCACTTACCGAGAGAAGAGCTCTGTGTGCCGCTGCTGGTCTGGTCTCCTGCATTGCATTGTCCAATTACGCTCTCACAGGAAGTACTGCGAGAGCGTGATTGGACAGTGTCAGTGCAGAATACCAGACCAGCGGCACACAGAGCTATCGCTCTCGGTAAGCCGTTCCGCTGGCTGGCTGGAAGTCTGGAGGTGGGGGGGAGTGCGCAAGAGGGGGCCCTAGGTGAGGGAGGGGAGGCTTCCCCCCCTCCCCGCCGCTCTGTGCCCACTTTCCCACCTTCCTGCGCTGTGCCCCCCTCTATGCTCTTAGGAGGTCCCGCGCACCTGCCGATCCTGCAGAATTCCCCTGGGGATGAATGGCTGTAGACAGCCTCTGCAATCTGTATTGCATAAACTAGAAACACGAAAATTGTTTGCTAAAACAAGAATTTTCGGCAAACAGTGTCATAAACAAAATGGCTGCTGGGGAATCCCCGTTCCCCGGAGGCCACCTCAGAGTGTCAGAATACGCGTTATTTCACATGAATGGGTGGGTCCAGGGGATTAGGGCACCTCCTGCTCTGGTCACCTGGACCCACCATCTATGTGAAAAATCACTGCTTTCGCCACTCTAGTGTGGCCTCCAGCGATCGGGGATTTCCCAGTGGCCATTTTGATTGCATCACTGTTTGCCGAAATTTATTGTTTTAAAGGCAAAATTTTCGTGTTCTCAGCCTCTGCTATACAGATGCAGAGGCTGACTGTGACCATTCAGTGGTGGGAGTTCGTCAGTGTGGGAGGGTGGTGGGATGTCATAAGAGGATACTGGCGTGGGATCACTCCTGAGGTTACTGGCGTGAGATTATCCCAAGGTAAGTATCCCTGGTTAATTTAGAACAATAAAGGACTTCTTTCGTCGTCGTGTTTTTATTTCTTTTTTTAACTTTGCTGAAATGGGTAAGGGGTACCGTGTACCCCTATACTCATTTCTCCTGGGGAGGGGGCGGCTTCCAGGGTCCGCTTGTTAAAGGGGAACCCCGGATGGCACCATGAACCCCCCAGGACGTCGGCAGCCCCCACCTCCTCCTGGGGCACCGGAGGTGGGGAAGAGCCCCTTGTCCATGGATTGGACAAGGGCTCTGAGGGAGAGGGGGAGGTTGGCCACCCCTCTCCTCTAGAGCCCCCCCATACCATGGACCATGCGGGCTGGTATAGCTCAGGGTGCGAAGCCCCACGTGGCCGGGACTCCGCATTCTGGCTATCCCAGCCTGCATGGGGGACAAGGGGTTAAGGAGGCTTGGGAGGGGGGACCCCACGCTGTCTGTTTTCATGAAATGTATACAATATGTATACAGAACTCGGAATGCAGTAACCTGTTCTGCAGCAGTGTCATTTTACACAGTATAAAAATCATTTTTCCTATGAAACTTTAAAATCGTTTAATTTAAAAACTATAAGCTCTTTCACAAATTTTTTTTTTACCATGTTCCTACTCATCTGCTTAATATACATGCCAAATTTGGCGATGATAGCATGTACGGGGGGCTTCACAATTCACCACGGAATTTAGCACAATTGACTTCAATGTAAACACGAATTCGGTACTCGGAATTGCAGAATTTTCGAGTTTCGAGTGCTTACTCGGAACTGCCAAATTCCGATGGCAAACTCGAAATTCGGAATCCGAGAGCTCAGCCCTAGTGTGTATGTTGTGTGCAGTGTGTGTACTGTGTGTGTGTGTGTACACTGTGTGTGTGTGTATAGTGTGTGTGTGTGTGTGTACTGTGTGTGGTGTGTGTGAGTGCATGCCGCAATAAGTATATTTTATGGTGAAACGCTCTGCTGCATAACAACTATTTTCTGGTGAACCCATGCCGCAATAAGTATATTTTCTGGTGAAACGCTGCTGCATTATGATTTTCGGAGGTCTTGGGGGTAGGGTTCACCACAGGAGTGGTGTTCACCATGAGGGGTGCGGGGTATGGGACTGGGGGCAATCAAGGGGGGGGGGGGTGCCACAGGATTTCTCGCCTGGAGTGACAAAATGGCTAGAGATGCCCCTGGCTGAACCCCACATTGGCTAACTGTTGGTGCTAGGAGTAGGTTCGGGAGTGGTTAGTATTAAGTGTAGGTAGGAGGGAGGATTATTCTGAGAGAAAGGTTAGATAAGGCAATAGCAGAATATTGGTAACATTACCGTTAGTCTTCTATCAGTGTTATCCGGTGCCCAAATCTGTAGGTGCCTTGTTTAGATGTACACTCCACTGAAGACCCTGTAAAGTGGCTGAATATGGCCTGAAGGTAGAACACAGACATTATATGATTGTCTGTGCATGCTTACTGAGTATTATTATTTATCATTATTATTTTTATTTCTATAGCGTCACCATCTTCAGTAGCACTCTACAATGTAAAAAAAAACATACAAAAAGGCCCGGTTCACATTAGGTTTTAGCTGCGGATCCGGCTGTACGGTTCCAGTTTCCATTCCGCTAAACGGACAAAAAAATGTTGCAGGACCTAATTTCCTGGGGCCGTTTCGCTCAGCAAAACAGAAACAGAAGGTTTTGCAGCACAACAGGAACCTATGAAAACGGACGTTTTACAGCACACTGGCTGTAAAAACTGACCATTTTCCCAGATCCAGATGACGGGATCCGTACGGCCCAATCCGCAAAAAAAAAACGCAGATGTGAACCAGGCCTTATGGGGAGCAAAGATCTATGATCAGTTTACCATACTACACAATTACAGTTACATACAATTGATGTGTAGTTGGAAAAACATCACCAATACTGAGGGATGTTCATTTGATAAAATGCACAGAAAAAGGAAACACAAGGGAGAAGTCCCTGCCCTTGCGAGCTTACAATCTACAGGGTAGTGACATGGAGACACTGGGTGAGTTGATGAAGGGGTTAGCAGATGAGGCAGTGAGGTTTAAATTATACTATAGCAAATTATAGTGTATACAATGAACAGAGGCGCCAAAAGTATAAGATTAGATTAAATGAGCTTAAAAACCAACTTAAATGGCAAAATTGAAGGAGGAAGTGGTGGTCTTACCTCCCTCAAGCAGACACGACAACGACTGCGAGTCAGACAGTCAAACACATTTATTAGGAACTCCAAAAAGAAATGCAACGCGTTTCGCAGGTTCAACCCCGCTTCATCAGGAAATATAGGGAGGAGTATCAAACAATCTACACAAGGATTCAAATTAAGCGCCTCTCACAGATTGAATCTCACAATTTGAATCCTTGTGCAGATTGTTTGATACTCCTCCCTATATTGCCTGATGAAGCGGGGTTGAACCTGCGAAACGCGTTGCATTTATTTTTGGAGTTCCTAATAAATGTGTTTGACTGTCTGAATCGCAGTCGTTGTCGTGTCTGCTTGAGGGAGGTAAGACCACCACTTCCTCCTTCAATTTTGCCATTTAAGTTGTTTTTTAAGCTCATTTAATCTAATCTTATACTTTTGGCACCTCTGTTCATTGTATACAATCTTGAGTCCACCCTTGGTGGAGGGTTGCTACCCTTTCTTCCTGTCTACAGAGAGCGACTTCTTAATCCTGAGTGGGGTCAGGACAATCTCCCCACCTGCCTTTACAGTGGTTGCCTACTGGTGACCCTGACTTGTGAGTATCTAGCAATACAAACTTATTGCCACCTTGTCCAGTACGAATTACACTATTGGGGCTCTTGGTGTTCCCTGTTTTTATAGCAAATTATAGGCTTGTTTGAACAGGTGTGTCTCAAGGGTACGTTTGAAAATGTCCATGTTGGTAGCAAGACGGACAGGCTGTGGGACAGAGTTCCAAAGGAGAGATGACACTTGTGAAAAGTTATAAGTGCTATTAACCCTAAAGTTGACATGAAATTATGCGAAAATTACGTGAAATTACGAATGATTACAATTACAGACAAAATTAATTATGGTTTTAAAATTATTTCGCATGGCGGTTTTGCATCAAAATTTCAAATTTCGATGCAAAATTAGAACAATGCAAAATTTGTGCTCATCACTAAAAGGAACAAGAACAGAGCCCTGGGGGACCCTGATCATGATATGTGCATAGATTAGCCTTGCTACCCCACCAGCTTAAACCCCACCCCCTAACACTGTAAATAAAGACAGGACTGCTTCTTAACGAATGGATTTTATTAAGGCCAAAGCAGCCCATCAATTCTTGATAAACAATAAATCTGTATAAAATATAAATAACAACAACTTAATACGAATAACAGGAAACTGTAAACCTGCTAGGGGAAGAGCTCTGGGATATTTTAAACCAGAATCCACAACCTTCTTTGCAATGCAGCCTGCAATCTGCCGGCCCCCGCCGCATGGACCGGCTCAGGGACAGCTGCATGCACAATCCTTAAATTTCTCTTAGTAGACACCCTTCGCAATCCTTCAAACCCAAAGTGGGAGATTTTACTTTCCCCCACCATCATTAATTGTGCCCAATTTCTGGAGCCCTACACCCTGCCAGCTGCAATGATGTAACCACCACCAACACAAAGCAAACCAACCAAACAAAAGAGGAAGGGTGGGTGGGAAACGCGTCCTACTGCCTCGGTGTCCCCTGTGCATCTGCCTCCGCCGACGTCACTTCCCTGACCTCACTTCCGCCGCTCACTTCCCCTCAATCACGCGCTCTTACGCACGTACAACCCGGCCAGTGAACTAGCCCACCCCCTTTTCTATTAACCCCTGCCTGCAATCTAGCCCCTATCATGGAGCCCCGCGCTCTACTTGCTGCGCTGCTCGCTATGGGCCATGCTAGAGGGGGTTAAGGTTGGGGAGAAGCCATTGAAGGAGGTTGTAAAAGGCGATCTAAAAGGTATGAGGAGATCCAGGCCAGGGTTTTTCAAATGGCTAGTAGAGATGGCTCGAACCTCCGATTTTCGGTTCGCTAACCTCGAACGCGAACTTCTGCAAAAGTTTGGTTAGCGAACTTTTGCGAACCGCAATAGACTTTAATGGGGAGGCGAACTTTGAAAACTACAAACATTTATGCTGGCCACAAAAGTGATGGAAAAGATGTTTCAAGGGGTGTAATACCTGAGTTTTTGAATGGCGGAATGGGATACACGCCAAAAGTCCCCAGGAAAAATCCAGATTTCACACACAGCAGCATTTTAAGGGCAGAAATCACATTGCATGCTAAATTGGAGGCCTAAAGTGCTTTAAATATATAGCCGGTGGTCAATGGTCATTGCTTCATTGTGATACGCAAGCCCCTTCACCGCGGCAAGGTAACGATCACGAAGGGAAATTGACACATGTACATGCCTTTTGTTTTGTTGTTGCAGCTGCAGTGCAGCCAGAAAAATACACAATAACACAATATAGCCTACGCAACAGCAGACGCGGAGCTACTGACAGGCCTGCTCTATATATACCCAGCAAGCTCCACAGCGCCGCCCCAATCCCACAGCCAATCCGGATGCCAGCTGGAGTCAGCTGACCGCAGGATCAGCTGACCCCCCCTCTTAGCTGCATAAAGGTCCTGTCGCTCTGCTCTCGCGCGCGTAGCCCTTAACCTGTGAGCAGTGGAAGGACCAGGCATACCTTGAGCATTTAACCGCGCGGCAGAGGCCGCCGGCTGATACGCGGAGATAGCCGACATGCCGCTTGTCTCCGCGGCGGCATCTCCGCTATTCCTTACAGTAACACCCCCCCCTGAGGAGTGGACTCCGGACACTTCCCACCCGGCTTCTCCGGGTGCAATTTATGAAATTCTTTCTTTAACTCTTCAGCATGCATGTGACAACTCTGCACCCAAGCTCTCTCCTCTAGTCCATATCCTTTCCAATGGACCAGGTACTGCACAGAATTCTGCACTAATCGAGAATCCAGAATCTTCTTGATCTCATACTCGGATTGATCATCAACCATCACAGGGGGACACATGGAACGATCTCACATCTCTCATGCTAGCTGGGAGATCAATTGCATATGTGATGTCATTAATCTTTTTTGTGACAGGATATGGGCCAATAAATCTAGGTCCTAACTTGGGTGACGGTTGTTTCAATGCCAAATGCCGAGTCGAAACCCACACCATGTCCCCTGGGAAAAACTTCCACTCGACAGACTGTCTCTTGTCTGCCTGTTTTTTCTGGGACTGAAACGCCTTCCCCAAATTCCTCTTAACTGAACCCCAAATCTCCTTTAATGCCCTTTGCCAATCCTCCAGAGCCGGGAAAGGGGAAGATGCCACCGGTAAAGGAGAAAACTTGGGAGATTTTCCCGATACCACCTGAAACGGGGAAAACCCTGAAGAGGAACTCCTCAGGTTATTATGTGCAAACTCCGCGAACGGCAGGAACTTCACCCAATCTGATGGTGCATCTGCCACATAACACCTGAGAAATTGTTCAAGGGACTGGTTAACCCTTTCGCTCTGGCCATTGGTCTGTGAATGGTAGCCTGATGAGAAAGATAGGTCCATACCCAACTGATGGCAAAAGGCTCTCCAAAATTTCGACACAAACTGGACTTCCCTATCTGACACCACATTCTCAGGAATGCCATGCAGCCGGAAGATGTGCTGAATGAAGAGATCAGCTAATTCTTGGGCCGAGGGGAGTCCTTTCAAAGGGACGAAATGAGCCATCTTGCTGAACCTATCTACTACCACCCAAATGACCGTTTTACCCTCAGATCTAGGGAGTTCCCCTACAAAGTCCATTGACAAATGAGTCCAAGGCTCATTTGGCACTGGTAGAGGTTGTAACGTGCCAACTGGAGCCTGGCGGGAGGGTTTGTTTCTAGCACAAACTAAACATTCTCTCACAAACTCCTTACAATCAGATGCCAGCGAAGGCCACCATACACATCTAGCTAAAAGATCCTGAGTTCAAGTAGCCCCTGGGTGCTCAGCATTCTTATGGGTATGGAATAATTGTAAGAGTTGTAGTCGGAAGGGGAGTGGTACAAACATCACCCCGTCAGGTTTCCCTTCTGGGATATCTTGTTGATACAGAGCAAGGGTAGCTGCCCAGTCTCCCCAGGTCTCTGTAGCTGCCAACACTACCTTCTGAGGTAGAATGGACTCAGGAGTTGCGGGCTGGACTGTCTCAGGCTCAAAACACCTAGACAGAGCGTCAGCTTTAACATTCTTGCTCCCTGGTGTGTAAGTTATAATGAATCTGAACCTTGAAAAGAATAAAGACCAACAGGCCTGCCGAGGGCTAAGCCTCTTGGCCCCTTCGATGTACTCCAGGTTCTTATGATCTGTATAAACCGTAATTGTATGTTCTGCCCTTTCCAGCCAATGGCGCCATTCCTCAAAGGCTAATTTGATGGCCAAAAGCTCCCGATTACCAATATCGTAGTTCCTCTCTGCAGGAGAGAACCTACGTGAAAAGAAAGCACACGGGTGCAGCTTGCCCTGAAGACCAGAACGCTGAGACAGCATAGCCCCAACCCCTATTTCAGATGCATCGACCTCCACAATAAAGGGGAAGGTGACATCCACATGTCTCAGGATTGGGGCGGAGCAAAACAATTTTTTCAAAGTGGCAAAGGCTGTTTGAGCCTCTTCCGACCAATGATATGGGTCAGCCCCTTTCTTGGTAAGACTAGTGAGGGGTGACACTACAGAGGAGAAACCCTTGATGAACTTCCTGTAGTAGTTGGCAAAGCCAAGGAACCTCTGGAGTGCCTTCAATCCCACCGGTTGAGGCCACTCCAAAACAGCAGAGACTTTCTCGGGATCCATCAAAAGTCCGGAAGTGGAAATGATGTATCCCAAGAATGGCACCTCTTTGACTTCAAAGAGGCATTTTTCCAACTTTGCATAAAGCGAATTTTGCCTTAATTTCTGAAGAACAAATTTGACATGCTTTCGATGTTCTGTCAGGTTAGCTGAGAAAATTAGTATATCATCCAGATACACAAGTACAAATTTTCCCAAGACCTCCCGAAAATCCTCATTAAAGGGACTCCGAGCAGTGCAGAAACTATGGAAAGATGCATATAATTTTAAAGCTCTCTTTCTCCTCTTTCCAATGATATATAAACCGCCGCCCTACGCCTTTTAGTTTTCGTTATTTTCGCGATTAAAATTGCCGCGGCCGTGATTTCAATCGCAAAAATAGAGAAAAAATAAAAGGCGTAGGGTGACGATTTAGGTGTCGCCAGAAAGAGAAGAAAAAGAGCTTTAAAATGATATCCATCTTTCCATAGTTACATTGTATTACACAAGGCGACTTTTTCCTAAAGTCATCAGCTCCATTCTGCTGAATGGAGCTACTGACACTGGGGAAAGTGTCGTCCTGTATAATACAAGTAACTATGGAAAGATGGATATCATTTTAAAGCTCTCTTTCTCCTCTTTCTGGCGACACCTAAATCGTCGCCCTACGCCTTTTAGTCTCCTCTATTTTCGCGATTGAAATTGCGGCCGCGGCAATTTCAATCGCGAAAATAGCGAAAACTAAAAGGCGTAGGGCAGTGGTTTATATATCATTGGAAAGAGGAGAAAGAGAGCTTTAAAATGATATGCATCTTTCCATAGTTTCTGCACTGCTCGGAGTCCCTTTAATTAACTCCTGGAAGACGGCAGGCGCATTACACAACCCGAAGGGCATAACTAGATATTCGTAATGCCCGTCGGGCATGTTGAACGCCATCTTCCATTCATCACCATCTCTAATACGTACAAGGTTGTATGCCCCTCGCAGGTCTAGTTTGGAGAAGATACTGGCATTGGTAACCTGTGTGAACAAATCGTCTGTGAAAGGTAACGGGTACCGATCTTTCACCGTGATTTTATTTAGACCTCTGTAGTCAATACAGGGCCTAAGGCCTCCATCCTTCTTCTGTACAAAAAAGAATCCAGCCCCAGCAGGTGACCGGGATGGACGGATAAAGCCTTTGGCTAAATTCTCTTTAATGTATTCTTGCATTGCCAGTTTCTCAGGCCCAGACAAATTGTAAAGATGGCCTCTAGGGGGCATACACCCAGCTCTTAATTCTATAGGACAATTGTAACTCCTGTGAGGAGGAAGTTTATCCGCAGACTTGGGGCAGAATACATCCACAAACTCTGCGTACTGCACTGGTACCCCTTTTACCTGAATCTTGGTGGCGCAAACAGCAACCCTCTCCAAACAATGATGACGACAGTGGGTAGACCAGCTTTGTAGCTGACCTGACGCCCAGTCGATCTGAGGGGAGTGGAGTTGCAACCAGGGCATACCAAGTATGATAGTAGAGGTAGCCATATGCAGGACAAAGAACTGTTATTCCTCTTTATGTAAGACCCCTATGTTACAAGTCAGTAAGGGAGTTTGAGAAAGTGGTTGTCTACACTGTAGCGGAGAGTCATCAACTGCTGTGACCACAACTAGCCGGTCTAAACGGAGCACCGGAATCCCCAATCTTTTCGCGAAATTTAAATCTATAAAATTGGCTGCAGAACCAGAGTCTACAAAGGCCTCTGTAGCCGTGGTTTGACCTTCCCAAGTGATGGAGCAGGGAAGGAGTAAACGATTATTGTTTAGAGGTATTGACTGCTCGCCTAGGGTATTACCTTTGACTACTCCTAGGCGGCAGCGTTTCCTGACTTCTTAGGACAATTCTGGACCACGTGACCTTGCTCCGCACAGTATAGACACAGTCCCTCTGACTTCCTGCGATTCTTTTCCACTTGCGTCAATCTAGAATGTCCGATTTGCATCGGCTCGTCTGGAGATGACGAGGGTGGAGAGGAGGCATAGGAGACTGATCTTACAACAACTTTCCCACGGGTCTGTTTCTGATATTGTAGACGGCGATCTACTCGCACTGCCAGAGAGATCGCATCGTCTATGGATTTGGGCTCGGGATGTCCCAACATCAGATCAGAGACTGCATCTGATAATCCTGACAGAAGGCAGTCTAGTAATGCATACATTCCCCATCTAGCTGACACAGCCCACTTCCTAAACTCTGGCGCATAAATCTCTACCGGATTACGGCCCTGCCTGAGGGTCTTTAACTTCCTCTCAGCAGTAATTGCCACGTCCGGATCGTCATATATTACGGCCATAGCCTTAAAAAATTCCTGAACCGAAGATAATGCCTCATGATCTGACTGAAGACTATATGCCCATGTCTGTGAGTCTCCTATCAACAGAGTTTTAATAAACGTTATCCTCTGGCTCTCTGTTCCAGATAAATTAGGCCTCAGCTCAAAATAGAACAACACACGATTCCTGAAATTCTGAAAATCTGATCTATGCCCTGATAACTGCCATGCGTAAATCTGTAACTGGAGGGGATCGCACTGTATCGACAGCCGTTTGAAGTGTCCTGACTGTCCCAGACAGTTGAGTGATCTGAGTCTGTTGGGTATTAATCACCCCGGTGAGGTTATTCACCGCGGTAATCAGGACTTCAACTTGGCTGCGTAGTGCGTCCATAGTGTTTGGTCTGCTGTTCTGTAACGACAGTTGTCAGCACACAGAGAACTCTGATTATTGGTGATCTGCAGTATCACCAATAATACAGATGCTATACCTGATTATATGGTGATCTGCAGAATCACCAATAATACTAGTATAGCCTGACACGTGACAACCAGTGGAGGATCGTGTTTAGGTGTAACAGTAATTCAGATGAGAGAGCTTACCCGAGGAGCGGGTGACTCAGCCTGCAGCTGATGCTCACCTAATGGCGGGGTGAGTCAGACAGTACTGCAGGCAAGAGGGCTAATGTGTATAATAGAATAATGCTGGATAACTGATCACCTGTGGAGCAAGTGATTCAGAGTGTACTGCAGCCCAGTAGTGTTTTGGTGCACAGTATAAGAAGAGAACCACAGTAGTGCTGAACTCAGGCTCCTCTGAAGAACAGATGGAGCTGACTGTCTTGCAGCTTAGGAGTAGTTGATACAATTGGTGCTGGCTGTAGCTCAGTTTGGCCTCAGGCGTTACTGCAGCCCAAACTAGAGTGAGACAGACAGCACTGCAGCCTGATAGCAAGTGACACAGATAGTACTGCAGCCTAATGGCAAGTGGCACAGATAGTACTGCAGCCTAGGATACCCGAGGAGCAGGTATCCCGCCTGGAAGGCAGTATCCTACACCTAGGAGATTGGTGCAGGAAACTGATTTCCCTCACTAGTGGCAGGGCCCACCAGTGCGGGTAGAGTGGTCAGACAGGCAGAGTTGACAAAGAGCGGACAGACAAAGTAGAGAATCGGAAGACTGATTTAACGTCAGGGACAGGCAGGGTCGGCAACGTGAATCAGATAGACTGAGGTACAGAATCGACAAACGGAAGAATAGTCAGAGGAAGCAATAGGTCATAACAAATAAACAATGCACTAGTACTTTAAAGCTATCAACAGAATCTAGCTAAGTGTGAATTTCCAGCTCCGGCTCGTTCTAACACACTTTGGGAACTGACTGGGGTCTGAGCGCTAACACAATATAGCATACGCAACAGCAGACGCGGAGCTACTGACAGGCCTGCTCTATATATACCCAGCAAGCTCCACAGCGCCGACGCCCAATCCCACAGCCAATCCGGATGCCAACTGGAGTCAGCTGACCGCAGGATCGGCTGACCCCCCTCTTAGCTGCATAACGGTCCTGTCGCTCTGCTCGCGCGTGCATAGCCCTTAACCTGTGAGCAATGGAAGGACCAGGCATACCTTGAGCTTTTAACCGTGCGGCAGAGGCCGCCGGCTGATACGCGGAGATAGCCGCCATGCCGCTTGTCTCTGCGGCGGCATCTCCGCTATTCCTTACACTCCTCCTCCAAAAAAAACCCCACCATCCTCATCATCTGACTCCTCTTTCCCACATGACTCTTTCTCCTCCCCCTCCTCCCCCCTCCTCTGTGCTGCTGCTGGTGTTGAGGAAACATCTAGTTCTGAGAATTGATCCCACAACTCTTACTCCTGTTCCTGTTCATGCTCCTCCACAGCTTGATCCACCACTTTACACACGGCACGTTCCAGGAAGAAAGCATATGTGATCAAGTCGCTGATGGCGCCTTCACTGCGACTCATCAGGTTTGTCACCTCCTCAAACGGCCGCATGAGCCTGCAGGCATTTCGCATGAGTGTCCAGTACTTCGGTCAGAACATCCCTATTTCCCCAGAGTGTGTCCTTCTACTGTAGTTGTAGAGATACTGGTTGATGGCTTTCTCCTGTTGTAGCAGGCGGTTAAACATAAGAAGGGTTGAATCCCAGCGAGACGGGCTATCGCAAATTAAGCGTCTTATCGGCAAGTTTTTCTCTGCTTGATATCGGCCAAGCATGCCATGGCCGTGTAAGACCGCTTGAAATGCCCACACAACTTCCTGGACTGCTTCAGGACGTCCTGTAAGCCTGGGTACTTACACACAGATCTCTGAATTATTAGATTCAGCACATGTGCCATGCAGGGTACATGTGTCAACTTTCCCAAATTCAAAGCCGAAATGAGATTGCTGCCATTGTCACACACCACGTTGCCGATCTCCAGTTGGTGCAGGGTCAGCCACTGATCCACCTGTTTGTTAAGAGCAGCCAGGAGAGCCGCTCCAGTGTGACTCTCCGCTTTGAGGCAAGACATGTCTAAGATAGCGTGACACCATCGTGCCTGGCATGCAGCATAGGCCCTGGGGAGCTGGGGCTGTGTAGCTGGAGAGGAGATCGCAGCACCAGTAGAGATAAACTGCCACTCAGCCAATGAGGAGGAGGAGGACGACAGCAAAGAGGATGTAGCAGGAGGAGTAGGAGGAGAAGGAGAGGAGGTGGCAGCAAGCCTGCCTGCACAACTAGGTCCGCATCACAGCCACGTACTCCCTGCTTGCCAGCGGTCACCAGGTTGACCCAATGGGCTGTGTAAGTAATGTACCTGCCCTGACTGTGCTTGGCAGACCAGGCATCCGTAGTCAGATGGACTCTTGACCCAACGCTGTGTGCCAGAGATGACACCACTTGCCTTTCAACTTCGCAGTACAGTTTGGGTATCACCTTTTTGGAGAAATAATTGCGGCCTGGTATCTTCCATGGCGGTGTCCCAATTGTCACAAATTTTTGGAAGGCCTCACAGTGCACCAGCTGGTATGGTAACAACTGGCGAGCTAACAGTTCCGTCAAGCCAGCTGTCAGAAGACGGGCAAGGGGGTGACTGGCAGACATTGGCTTCTTCCGCTCAAAGATTTCCCTCACGGACACCTGGCTGCTGCTGTGGGTAGAGGAGCAGGAACCGCTCAAGGTAAGAGGTGGAGTGGAGGAGGGTGGCTGTGATTGTGAAGGTGCAAGGGAGAAAGCAGCTGAAGATGATGCACCTGAAGGAGGAAGAGGAGAAGGAGGGTGGCTTTGCTTTTGTGTGCTGCTTTTCCTCAGATGGTCTTGCCATTGCAGTTTGTGCCTTTTCTCCATGTGCCTTCGTAAGGCAGTTGTCCCTACGTGGGTGTTGGCCTTTCCACGGCTCAATTTTTGGATGCAGAGAGAACAGATGGCATTGCTCTGATCTGAGGCAGACACACAAAAAAATTTCCACACCGCTGAGCCCAGGGGTGTGGGCACTATGGTGGCGTCAGCAGCTGACATTGAAGGGCATGTTGGCTGGCAGTCCATAGGTGGCGCCGGACACTGCCCCCAGCTGTTTCTGACGACGAGCTCCCTCTGCTTCTTTCAGGAACTCATCTCCTCCTATTTCTTTCTGACTCCGTAGTTAAATAAGAGCGCCAAGAAAAAAGGGCGCGAGGTGAAGCTGAAATTATAAAACATCATCTATAATAATGTTTTTTTAAAAAAAAAAAATTTTCATCTTTATCTCATTTATAATAATAATAACTGTGTTAAAATAAAGCTATAACAAAGAGCGCTAGGTGAAGCCGAAATTGCAAAATATCATCTAAAACAAACGTCTATGAAAACAAAGAAATATTTACAGTCATAATGAGGTAGTGAAACAGTGGTAAGAACTACAGATGTTTTACTACAACTAAACCTAACCCTACTCTCACATAGAACCCTCCCTCTACCAATGCCTAGCCCTAACCCCCCTGGTGGTGCCTAACCCAAAGACCCCCTGGTGGTGCCTAACCCCTCTGGTGGTATCTAACCCTAAGACCTCCCTGGTGGTGCCTAACCCTAAGACCCCCCCCCCCTGGTGGTTTCTAACCCCAAGACCCCTCTGGTGGTGCCTAACCTAAGACCCCCCTGGTGGTGCCTAACCCTAAGACCCCCCTGGTGATGCCTAACCCTAAGACCCCCCCTTCCTGACGCCTAACCCTAAACCCCCCCTTCCTGACGCCTAACCTTATAACCCCCTCCCTCCACCACAAACAACGTAAAAAAAAATATATATACATTTCTAAGACAATAAATTTCAAAGTCATAATTTAAGAAATGATAATTCTCAAAACAAATTTAAAAATGATAAAAAAAAAATGAAAACGATAATTTACAAAATCGTAATTCTCAAAACGAATTTCAAAACAATAATTCTCAAAATGAAAGCCAGCGCCCAAATTTCTGCTTTTGGCGATATTTTGCATTAACGCCTATGGAGCGCCTAAATAGTCCACTAGCCCCAGGCGTCCAAATTTCCTGCTTCCGTTTAGCACTGTCCGAATTTAACACTCAATTCTACTGACTTGAAAATGTTATTGCTTGAAAATGCTGAGGATCCTTTTTTTTCTCTTGTACCACTTGATAGAGCAAAGCTACAATTGGGTACCTTTTAAAATAATAATATTTATTTTGTCAAGCAAGGGTGGAACTCCCCCCGCCCACCTTCATCACTAGAGCTCCATCTCTTTCTTTATACCTCTGGATTTATCGAGAAACCAATTCACAAGGAGACGGTGACATGTAAGTACTGTAAATCCCTATTAGCTAGAAGACACCTTGATGGAATGTTTTGGTGGCTGTTGCTTGGAAGAGAATTGATGAGCACTCATTATACTTGTGACCCTGAGCCTTTTCATCATTTAAGTAGTCATTTCCTCAGCAAATCCTTTAGCATTAAATAGCAAACATACTCAGCTGGAGCTGACAGCTGACAGAGTCAGAGGAAACACTGAAAATGTTGTAGGAGAAGCCAGTACTTCTAATTATTAGACTTGTCAGTGAAGTGTCATTGTAGGTTTTGTGTCACATTGAGGAAACAAGAGGCTGGGGGGGGGGGGGAAGGCTGGAAAATAACTAAACACTTTTCACAGCAGCATAAAAGCAACTACAATACGGAACTGCATAGGCTGTGTTGACTTTGCTTAAAAAACTTCAGCTGCAAATAAGTATAACCTACTGAGTAAGCATTTAAGGTGACAGCTGTTTTCTGCTACAAGGAAATGAGAATTACGCTCAGAAATCAATGCCTCCTGGTTTCCAGTAGGTTTACTTAAATGGACACACTGTTTTAGGACATTTCTAAAACATTAAATAACAATAGTAACAAGAAGTAATTGCCGGCATCTAGCTTCATACATTAGATCAGGCTTTCTCAACCAGGGTTCCCAGGAACCCCAGGGTTCCTTGAGGACTCTGCAAGGGCTCCTTGGCATTTTCCCCCATCGTGGGGGAAGTATAATGGAGCACACTATAATAGGTGGTACTGTAACAAGAAGCACTAAATTAGGGGCTTAGGAGGCAGTATAATGAGTGGCAGTGTAATGGGGGTAGTGAAATAAACAGCTACACATACTTTTAAAGACCACGCCTCCTGCAGAATAAATGCAGGGGTTCCTCGAGATCAAAAAATTGTTTGCAGGGGTTCCTTGCGATCCAAAATTATTTGCAGGGTCCTCCATGGTTAAAAGGTTGAGAAAGGCTGCATTAGATGGTCCCGGCAACTGTGTCTCCTCCACTTCCTGGTTAGTTTGCAGGAGACCTGCAGCCAGCCAATCGCTGCATGTTTGCTCTAGTTTGTCTCTGCAACAGAAAATTGGCAAGAGTCAGCAGTAAGAAGTTACTGACAATAAGTACCAGTTCATACGGCCATAAAATACGGGATCACGGGATCCTAACAGAGGTGAATGAATCCTATATTAATTAATAGGTTCCGTTCTCATTGCTACATTGGAGTTTGGAGTGGGAATGATTTTTCCAGATTAGTGGATGCGTGGCATTGACTGTGCGTTAACAGAACGGATACAAATCTGATGGCTTTTTAAAAAGTGATCTGTTTAGACCAGGGGTGTCAAACTCAAATACAAAGTGGGCCGAAATTGTACAAAGGCAGCTAGTCGCAGGCTGAAATTGTACACTGGGACCTAGTCGCAGGCCAACCTCAATGTCTACTGGCCACCTTCCTCCCCTATAAAGTTCTCTGGTGTCTAGCGGTCCTCCCTCTCCTATACAGTTCCCTGGTGTTTATAGACCCCCACCCTCCCCTTTACAGGTCCCTTGTGTTTTTTAGTGCTTTCCCCCTACCGCCCCATATGGCTTCCCTGGTGTTCTAGGGCTTCACCTCCAATATAGCCTCCCTGTTGGTGTACAGTGGGCCAAACATAATGCAAAGTGGAGAAACCCCTTGAGAGCCAAATTTAATTGCTCTGAGGGCAAAATTTGGCCTGCAGGCCAGAGTTTGACATGTATGATTTAGACGAATCAGATTTTGCACGTATCATTTTTTTATATGGCAGTGTGAACCGGGCTTAATTGTTCTTTGTAATACAGTGATATCCTTGGCACAGAAAGCATGAACTGGTGCAGTGTTACATAATCACCTACAAATGTATTGCTATAATTGCTGTGAGCTAGCACTGCTTGCACGTCCATACCTTGAGGTTTCCTACATCCCGTCTGATGGTGTTGGGTAAATTCTAAAGGCACATATAAACAAGGGCCTGTGATGGTTAGCATGACCAGTGGATAGTGCATGCAAGATGTGCTCTCTGTACTGCCATACATGCAGTGCTGAGCTGTCTCTGCTTAATAAGCACAGCACAGAACAAATCTTTTGATCATTTTCCAATCTGTATGACTGACAAGCTGATTGTTTTGGTCCTGAGAATAGCTGCACTCTCTGCACCTGTCACAGTCACAATGACAGGGTTTTAAATTAATTTTCTTTGAGATATGGACATTTGTAGCTATATTTTCACCCTTTCAGTTTAGTGCCAATGCATTGTGGGTCATACACCGCTAATGCTATTAATTCACTGTGAATTTACAGCTAATGCCACATAATGCAGCTTCCATTGTAAAGAGTTTTTTTTGTACGCTACACTTAATTAGTTTATTCAAATGTATTTATTATATAAAATAAAACTATAGATCTATCTAATGTATACTCTTCTTAAAGCGGGATTGTCAGACACAAACTCAAATTCCATTTACCCACTGCTCTGTGTTTATTTTGCAGTCTGTAGTGCCAGTATTCCAATATAATCATAATTTCTGCTGTAAGAAATCGTATCTCAGTCAGCCTGGCTCTATTCTGGTAAATTGCTGGGGAGAAGGAAGCTTGTTATCTCCCATCCCACATTCCTGCTCCTCACTGATTGGCTGAGGGTAGTTCAGTGTGACAAGCTGAGGCTGGCAAGGGAAATACAGATCACCCCTATGCAGAAGATGCCAAAATACAATCTATGCTGTGCTCACATGTGCTTTTAATATGCAAGCTAGAGTGTGCAGTTTCTAGGAGAAAAAAAGGGCACGGGAGGAAATTACATCAGGATTGGCTTCAGTCAGAAGAAGTAAAGATGGAAAATGCCTGAAACAATTCTCTCTTTATTTACTATATACAATTCATAGAAATCAAAACAAGGACAGTACAATACATATGTTATGTAAATAGAACAAGTATTTATCTGCTTGCAGAAGTGTGTTCCTGGGATAGTATGGCTGCCCCTGCTGCTTTAAAGTAATACTGTCATATTAGACACTTACTTTGGGAGAGAAAGCCTCTAGAGCCTAAAGAAGCTCCCCCTGACTTCATACATCAGCCTGTGCCAGCGCTGGGACCCCTGAAGAGTGGCCTTCCTGCGCATGCGCACTAGCACCATCCTGCTTTGGCAGGAATACCCGAGCCTGATCAGCTCCATACGACTGTGCAGGCAGCTCGGTTTTTTCCAAAGATAGCTGACCAGGATGGTGCCAGTGCACACGAGCAGGGAAGTCACTCTTCAGGCTTCCCAGTGCTAGAACAGGCTGACATATGAGGCAGGGGAAGCCTCTTTAGGATCCAGAGGCTCCCCTCTCCTGAGGGCACTTTTTTTTGCTACAGGTGCACTTAACCATTTCACCTCTACTGTAATTAAAACCCACACATTTTATTTGCTTATTTGCCCCATTTATTACACCATATAAATGATGTCCCTAGTACAATGTATGCAACAATATTCTATTTGGAAATAAAGATGTATTTGTTCCATTATGTGACTTGGGTACTCTTGGGTACTCTAAGAATAATGTAAGCCCTAAAAATAACAGTAATACACCCACATGGCATACATATTTTAAAAGCTAAGTTCCTAATGTAACAATTTATGTATTGTCTTTTAAATTCTTTAATTTTTTTTGGGCCACTACATTTTCTTGTCTGGTTAGAATACAGCTCAAGCTGCGTTCCAGCCAACAGGACGTGACAGTCATTATCATTTACAATGGATTGATTACTGTTGCTCGATGCAACAGCAATTTTCAACTTTAAACACTTAGGTTAGGTTTAGGAACATATGTTCTTACTAGTAGACCTAAGCCCGTTTAAAAACGGGCTTTAGGTCTGTGTTTCTGGGCGCACGCGCGCACGCCACCCGTCGCGCATCTGCCCGCCAACCGCTGCCGCACGCGCATCCGCCGTAAACCCTGCTGCCTTCTCACACGCCGCACAACCGGCCGCCTGCTCACACGTTGCACACTCCCTGGCCTCGTCCCCGTCCTTCTGTCTTTGTGAAGCTGGGTCCGTGCTGCGCACATGCGCAGTAGCAAAAAGCACGGACCAGTTACACAAAGACAGCATACGCAGGTACACAAGGGTTTTATTATATAGGATTCCCTAATCTGTGCAGTGCTGTTGGGGAAGGGGGGGCGCACGTGCTGTGTGTCATGCAAGCGCACAATGAGAGCACACAGACAGGGATGAGGATCTACGCCCCTGGGTGCACAAGTGAGGTTTTCAGGGACGTAGATAACTTGCCCCAATGGAGGGGAGCTATTTAAGAACAGCTGAATTTTTTTTATTTTATTTATACATGGCGGCAAACATTGTTCCAGCCTTGTTATTTTGTTTTTATGCACATATAAAGCAATGGGTGATAGGAGGGTCATTGTACTGCTTGTTAATGGATTGGTGCAGGTGTTGAAAATTAGTAACAATTGATACTGCTTTGTGTAGCAGATTACTTTTGCAACAAGGAGGGAGTTTCTAGACAGTCTAAAGTAACAGTAAGGCTAGCTTCACACGTACATGTTGTTTTGCGTCATACAATATAATCACATAGCTAACGCAGTGCACGGTATAGTGATTAGCACTCTCACCTAGCAGTGCTGGGTCCCCAGTTCAAAGCTCAGACACTCAGGCACTATCTGCATGCAGTTTGTATCTTTTCCCCGTGTCTGCGTGGGTTTCCTCTGGGCACTTTGGTTTCCTCCCACATCCCAAAAACATGCAGATAAGTTAATTGGCTTCCCCCTAAGTTAGCCCTAGACTATGAAATATACACTACATGATACATAGATAAACATTGGGCTTGATTCACAAAAGGGTGCTAACTTACTTAGCACGCCTAAAAGCCACTTAGCACGCCTAAAGCCTTTTAGGACGTGCAAAGTCTCACATGCTAAGGTAGCGCACGCAAAGTTTAAGCACTTTGCGGTGCCCCTAAACCGTCGCACTGGGTGTGGCCAAAACGTTACACGGTGCAATGTTTCGGGTGCAACATTTTAGTCGCACCTGGTGCGCCGTTTTGCATGCACCGCGCAGTGCTAAACTTTGCACGCGATCAATAAAAGCGTTGTGCGTGCTAACTGCTTAGCACCCTAGTTAGCACACCCAAAGCTTTTACGCCTGCTAACTGAGTTAGCACCCTTTTGTGAAGCCCAGTGACTATGGAAGGGATTAGACTGACAACACAATATACTCTGTACAGTGCTACGGAAGATGTTGTCACTATAAATACTAAACAATACTTTAACAATTGTAACAAAATGTTGTATTAACAGGCAAAAGCTAACTTCATAATATTTTATTATATAGTCCAACTGTTTACCCGTTCTAATGTAGGATAAGTCCCAGAGCACACAGCAGTAAACAGTCGCAGTAGTTTACTATCATGCTTGCAGGAGTGGTTCTGAATGCCTCGCTTAATATACTGCAAATGTAGTATACAACCAGCACAAAACAATGAAGAACAGTAAGTGGTAGGCTATAGCTATACTGAGGATAAAAGCTCACTGATTCTCAGTGTCTGGGCAAATATACTAGAATAAGCCTCACATTACAAATAAATGATAATGAACAATTAAGCTAGCTGTTAATGGCTATACTTTACAAAACCCACAGCAGTGGCCTAATGTAATGCAAATTGTAGATGTAGTGCAATGAGGCCCACAGCACAATGCAATGATGCAAAACAGCAAAGGTAGCTGGCTATAGTGTGCAGATGAGTGACCCTGGCATTCATTATCTAGTGTCACATGCTGCAGTTGCAACTTGCAAATGTATAATAATAAACTCCACAGAACAATGAAGAAAGTATATGGCAGTCTCACTGCCGCGATTGGCGCTGATCGCGGACCATTTAGGATTAGTGCAAATCCCAAAACGCGTGACATGCAGCATTTCACTGTGATTCTGGAGCAATCCTGGCACAGAGCCTAATAAAACCCTGATCGCGATTGCTCTGAATCGCAGAAGTGTGAGCAGTGATTTTACAGCGCTGATCGTAGTAAAATCACCCGCACAAAACGGTAGCGCTAAGCGAAACCTTTTTGCAATTTATAGTGTGAATGGGCCATAAGAAGTTCTGAAAACTTGCAAACACTTAAGATTTCCACCCCACACAATTACAATTGTATACCCCTCTCAACCACCTAACGAAAAAGTGCCTCACGATACATGAAGTTGCTGGGTGATTTCGGACACCGTTTTGTGAATTGCACTGAAGTCAAAGCTCCCATATGTACTATAATACCTATGCTAGGTATGTTAGGGAGAAAAGTGGAAAAAAGTAAAAAAAAAATCAAAAAGACCTTGTAATTTTTGAGAAAAAAATGTTATAAAGTTTCGATTGTAAAAATATTTTATAAATTCGTTTACATGATAGATAATGTATCCTACCCATCGGTATTGCGGCTTAACATCAGCCTCATCAGCCTAATGCTGGGAATACACGTTTCGTTTTTGCCTTCGTTTTAGCCTTCGATTCGTTCAGTAAACGAATCGAGTGTTGAAAACGTATGTGAAAATAGTCATAATCTCATTATAGTTTCGATTAATAGACCCCAAAAACGAACGACTAGTGATCGAACATGTTTGATATTATCTCTCTTTATCCATCTAATCGAGCCATTGGTAGGCTTGATGGCTGTTCAGATCGATTATATATTCGTTTATGCCGTCCGTCCCTGTACTACGTTTCGTTTCTTTGCAGCCTTCGATCATTGGAAAAACGAAACCATCAGAATCGAAAAAAAAAACGAAACCGTGGGTGGTGATATTAACCGTAAGATCGATTATTTCGGGATCAAAAAGGACAAAAGGCACAATCGAAACAAAGGTTTAAACGAAGGCAAAAACGAAACGTGTATTCCCAGCATTAGCCTCAGCAAAAGCCGTGACTTTCTGCCGTGGTTTCATGTTGGTCAGTACATACCTAGCAAATTTTAACCGGCACGAAAGTCGATGAAATTGACTTTAATGCAAGTCGTGAAACAGTTTTGCCAAAAGTTTGCTGAACCATCTGAAGCTTTAGGACATTTTCTGGAGACTGCAAGAGGCGCTCTCATTCATCCCTATCCCTGAGTCAGATACCTGATATTCAGAGAGGAAGTCACATTTACCCCAAACACAAACAGCAACGCTAATTACTAACCGCCACCTTCTTATCTTTGTATTGCATTCATTCAAACAGGAAAAGGTTCATATTCCTTTTTCTAATAAAGAAGAACTTTAGTGAAAAGGGGTAAAAATAAATCAATACACTGCAAAGTGAGAAGTTCAAAAATAGAACAGAGATCAAAAAATGATTGCTATTCGCCATGTAATTTGTTCATATTGTTTGATACATAATCAGCCTGCACATCATCATCTTTACTGCTGGCAGACATGAAAACAAAAATAGACAGCACCAATTGCCATTATTTATAACCACACCCCCTAACAATGCGATAGGCTAAAAGGTTGTTTTTTGATATACATATGCATAGAGGGAGATACTGGTTGCTTGGCAGTTGGAAACACCCGTTATTTCCCACAATGCAACGAGGCTCCCACAGTGGGATGTCAGGACCTAGGTCCTGAGATCACACTGTGGGAGGAGTTTTACCACAATATCTGCTATACAGACGCCCCTGATGATCTATTCAACACAAGGTAAAGATTTCTTGTGGGAAAGGGGGTATCAGCTACTGAATGGGATGAAGTTCAATCCTTAAACTACGTACACACATACGACAACGATTGTTCGTTGTGAACGACGAACGGACTTTTAATTGAGGAAAGAACAACCTAAGTAAAGTTAGCTTTTAAAGGTGTGTAACAATCTGATCGTATCATTAGAACGAACGTTACATCACGTAAAGCAACTATTGCGCTTGCGCATAAAAATGAAAAGTTCCATGGAGAAATAGCGAAATGAGCATGTCAAGCCTAGTACGAACGACCGTTTTCCAACGATGTACTACTTTTGCAAACGCTCGTCGTTGGAAAAAATCCGCCAAGCTAAATAGTTCGTTTTTAGCGATCTAGCTCGTCCGTCGTTAGACTTAAAGTGATCCTTAAGCCAACTGAAAAAAATGAGATTTACTCACCTGGGGCTTCCCTCAGCCCCCAGCAGCCGATCGGTGCCCTCACAGCTCCGCTCCGATGTCCCAGGACCCGCCGGCGAGCACTTCCGGTTTGGCCGTCACCGGCCGACAGGCATGGGAACGCGAGTGATTGTTCGTGTTCCCAGCCTGTATATCACCGGGTCCATCCGAAAATGGCGCAGGGAGAAAAATGGCGCACCGTTCTGCCGATAAATGTATCATAAAACGCTATTTACCGTTTTAATGTAAATACAATAAAACGGTAAATTTCGTTTTATGCTACATTGATTGCAGAGCGGTGCGCCATGATAAACATGCAGGGCTGGGGGAGAGAGGCAGCGGGAGACTAGAGGGCATAGGCAGCGGATGTATGCAGAAGCATACGTTACCTTATCCTGGGCCAGTGATCGCTCCTTCCCTCCGCTCCTTCCATTCGTTTGCTGTAGTCCCGCAGCCGGCCAATCAGCATGCGGAGACTGAAGCCACATGGTGATTGGCCGGCTGCAGGACTACAGTAAACGAATGGAAGAAGTGCAGGAGCGGAGGGAAGGAGCGATCGGCGGCCGGGACAAGGTAACGTATGCTTCTGCACACATCCTCCCCGCTGCCTATGCCCTCCAGTGTCCCGCTGACTCTCTCCTCCCCCGACCCCCGCTGCATTCTTGAACAATTATAACGCTATTTAGCGTTATAAGTGTAAGGCACACTGCCTGCGCCATTTTTTAACACTTATAACGCTAAATAGCGTTATATAATGTAAGTCTATAGGGCGCCCTTTGTATTCCCCTGGCGCTGTGCGCCATTATTAACTGTCACGATATCACCCCCTATGCTGCTATTGTGGTCAGGAGGCTGCAATAGCAGCATAGGGGGCGATATACAGGCTGGGAACGCGAACAATCATTCGCGTTCCCATGCCTGTCGGCCGGTGACAGCCAAACCGGAAGTGCTCGCCGGCGGGTCCTGGGACATTGGAGCGGAGCTGAGAGGGCACCGATCAGCTGCTGGGGGCTGAGGGAAGCCCCAGGTGAGTAAATCTCATTTTTTTCAGTTGGCTTAAGGATCACTTTAATGGTTGTTGGCTGCTTTTTTTAGACGATCGTCGTTTGAAATGATCGGGGAACCATTGTTTCAAACGACTATAGTCGCATGTGTGTACGCACCTTTTGTTACAGTTCCTCTTTAAATATCAACAATGGATAATGGATTCCATGTTGTTGCACAGCATCTAAAATCATTTCACGTCTGCATCTTACTTGTAGCCTACCTCTGCAACTGATATACCATATGTACTGTATACTGCACTTAGCGAAGCTGAACCTGCCAAACGCTTTCACACCATCTGGAAGAATCAGCTTTCTCCTGAATCTGTTAAACCAACACCCTCTATGCACTGTAAGCTAGTGAATGATAATGTGTTTGTTTTCACCTTAACAAATGCATGGCTTTGGCAGAGACATGTTAAGGAACAGATATAATAAATAACAGATGCATTCGCCCTAACAATCTCCAGCGCGGGAGAAAAATGCTAAAATGAGTTCCTTGCGTCTGACAGGTACAGGAAAGTGGCAACTGCTGAGCAGCTTTTCCACTTGACATCACCTCATAATAGTAGGCCTGAGAGATGCATAAATGTCATTTACTAGAAAGGGACAGGAAATAGCTTGCTGGCAGCTAGCAACCAACCATCTCTCCAACCTATCTGAGCCATTCCACTAAATTGACCAGCCATAATGGTGATTTGTTGGGCATGATTACCCAATTTACATTTTCCTAGGATGAATATTAACTTAAAGGTCAAACCAATTTGGAACAACAGAACAACAAGAAATAGGTTAGAGGTTGAGGGTGGAGGAGTTTCCAACAGTTAGGTAAGTTAGTGATACATCCATATATCACCGACTATGAAGCTTTATTCCACAATGCCTGCAGAGGAAAAGTCTATGTATGTATTTATCCAATTAGAGAGAGCCAATGAGATGCTAATCATTTTGAGTTGGTGTAAATTCTTTGTTAGGCCCAGTGCACACCAAAAACCTCCAGCAGATCTGCAAAACGATACAGGTTTTTGAAGCAGATTTCAGAGCGCTGCCGATTGTAGGCATGTTTTCTAAACATGCCTAGCGTTTTTGGAGTGTTTTTGTGTAGCACATTTTAAATATTTTTACAGTAAAGCTGTTACTGAACAGCTTCTGTAACAAAAAATGCCTGGAAAACCGCTTCAATCTAGCGTTTTTCAGAGCGGCAACATTGAGGCAGAAATGCCTCAGAAATCGAAAAACTGCTGCAGCCCCCGAATTTGCGTTTGTGGGAAAAACGAGCCGCTCTGGTGTGCACCATCCCATTCACTTTCATTAGCCAAGCGGTTTCCCCCAGCAAGCATTTTAAAAAATGCTCCAGAACCGCTCTGGTGTGCACCAGCCCTTAAAGTGTACCTGAGACTAATGAAACTCAAGGATTTATAATTACCTGGGGCTTCCTCCAACCCCCTGTTGTCTTTGGGCCCCTTCGGAGTCTGTCCAGTCTTGTCCTGCAATCTGCTGTGGTAAAGTCCAAGACTGAGCCAATCACTGACTGCTGCACATGTCCTGACTGCATGTCATGCTCCCATGGTTGTGAGTATTATGTGCGTGTGCTGTTACAAGTCTTAAAGAAAACCTGAACTGAAAATTAAAAGTCAAAATAAGCATACACAAGTCATACTTACCTCCTGTGTAGTCTACTCCTCAATCTCTTTTTCCTCTCTTGCGTCCTGTTTGTCCACTGTGATCAATGGAATTCTCCATCCTCCATTTTGAAAATGGCCATTACCCCATAACAGCTTCCTAGTCAGCACACAGTTAAACTGTAACATCGCCCACTTGAGCCATAGGGAAACATGGACACATCAGTTCTCCTCTCAGCTTTAACTCACAGCAACTGATATATAACTGACAGCAACTGATATATTTCAGTTCTGACAAGATGTTGTCAGAACTGGAAGGGATCACTGTTAGAAAAAAATGGTGAGCTTTTGAGAGGAACTAATGGCAAGGTAACCATGTAATGTTCATTTTAAGTTACCTCATGTGTTTATTTTAAATAATTTTAATCAGTACAGGTACCCTTTAACTAACTGTGCAAGGTACAACCAAGGAGGCATGCAGCCGAAGCCGTGCATACGCAGTAGTCTCGGACTTCCGAGGCAGGTTTCACACCAGAAACCAGCGTCAGTGATGCAGTGTGTTGCTCCCGACGCACTGCATCGCACTGTTAATTAAAAACAGGCCTTCAGGAAAAAACGAGCTAATGCGAAGTGTGCACGCGTTACGCGCTTGCCGTCACTTCCTGCTTTGGGTATGCGGAAGTGTATTGTTTAAAAACACCATTTCTGAGAATAGCCTTCAGCACAATTTATAAGCATGCTCACTCAGAATGTTGCGCCCTAACGTCGTAGTATGAAAGTCTCCATAGACTTTCATTGCAAGGCAGTGGAGCGCAGTGAAAATACTGTAAAAGGGCCCTCTCAGCGGGAGAACAGAGGGGTCGGATGGACTTTGATGGAGCCCATGGACTACAGGGAGCTGGAGGGAAACCCCAGGTAAGTAAAAATCCTTGTGTTGCACGTGCCCAGTTCAGAGCTGCATATCTTTACATTATATTTGCCTGTAGTCATTAGCGTCTCATGGATCATTCCTATTTCTAGCATTATTTAATTAAACCTCCTCCAGCAGCTCGACCCTACGCTGTCACCCCCAAACTAATCAAAACAATAATAATAACAGTCACCGCTGTGTGCCGGCACACTAGCGGCTTTCTCTTTGGGCTCCGGCGGAAACAGCCAAGCCCAATTGGGTCTGCTCTACTGCGCAGGTGCAGACAGGTTTGCAGGTTTACACCAGCGCAGTTCAGCGGATGCGACTTGGCTATTTCCACTGGAGCCCGTGTGGAAAACCGCTGGTAGGCATGCGCACAATGTGACAAGCGGACTTTTGGGGGAGCCAGAGTTGTATCTCCTTTTTAAATCTTACAATATTTTGTATCCATTTTGAGTATCTCCTAGCCTTTCCTGTATCTCCATACGTATTTGTAGGGTCTCTGGGGAAAATTAGAACCAGGTAACTTCAGTAGAAGTATGCTATTTTTTGAGGGATCTCAAACTCAACTATATCCCTTTTAGACCCAACATCAAGATGTGCTACTGCTAACTTATTTGCTGGATTTTCAAGTTTCCAGCCTACATGGTGCCAGGATTTTACAGATTTTTTTTTTTTAATTTGGCTAAAATTTCACTTCAAGTTGAAGATCCTCTGTCAGTTCTCTTTTAGTCAGGCGTAGCACTAGCTCTGTGTGGCACAAAGGGTTGATTTGAACACCAAAACATACTGCAGAAAAGGAATAAAAAAATGAGAAATGGTATGTAAAGCAAAATTTGCCTAACATGAAATGCCTCTATATTTGAACATTTGGGGTTATTTCCTGAAACCCTATCAAAGGGCCCTTTAGATTTGTAGCAGCCTAGCAGGGAAGTACCTAAACAATCCAAGAATGAGATCTCTACTATTTCTACTAAACCAAAATGTAGGACCATGAAGGTCCTCAAATTTGGGGGATGGGGGAATGGAGAGGGAAGGGTCAGTGACTAGAAACTTATTGAACAATTCATTGTTCAAATGAACTAAAATCAATTAGCCAAACACACGGCAACATTCTGAGCATGCTTATAAACTGTGCTGAGTGAAGGCGATTCTCAGAAAAGGTGTTTTTGGACAGTTCCAAAATACTTTAGAGGAACACTGATTCGTCCCCAGAGAGTTTGGCAAACCTCCATGGCTTAGTTATGTATTTGCAAACATGTCTAACTAATGCCTAAGTAATGTAAACCTTGTGGGAGTGTTTTATGCTTGGCTCACACTAAAAAAGTGTGAAAGACGGCCAGTCGGAGCAGACAGTGTATCACAAGCAGGTTACTGCTCTGGTGGCATTCACACTTTATCTGAAGCAGATGTGTAGAATAGAATCTATAGATGACACATCGGCGCTGGGAGATTATCATCCGGGTCGGCACTTTGCATTCGCATCCTGATTACTGGAGCAGATCTAACACAGGATCCGTTGACATCTCTGTTTTTGTGTTGGCTCAAAACTGGCGAAAAATGTTCATTTAGTGTTGTAGTGTGAATGAAGCCTTTCCATCACAGAGACATAGTAAACTTAAAGGGTAAATCCACTTACCTTGGGCTTCCTCCAGCCCCTGCCAGCCATTCTGTGCCCATGCCGCAGCTTTGCTCCGCGCTGGTGGTCCGGGGTCCCCGCTGGCAGAAAATGCTGACTGCACATTTGCGAGTGGCTCTAAGATTCGCGCTGATGTCAGTAGTTCTGCGTCTGAGCAGAACAGCCCGGATGACGTCAGTGCGACTCAATGAGCCGCACAGTGGAACGCAAGAAGATGGAGGAAAATGTCGACCTGGCAAGGTCGGCCTCTGCACCGGAGGGGACTGGGAGCCAACGGAGATGCGGCGAGGGCACAGGTCAGTTACCGGGGGCTGGAGGAAGCCTGAGGTAAGTGGATTTTTTTTGTCCTTGGACCTTCCCTTTAAGTCTGACAAAATTTTTTTTTACTCACCTGGGGCTTCTATCAGCCCCCTGCAGCTGTGCTGTGCCCATGCAGTCTAGCTCGGATCCTCCTGGCCCCGCCGCCAGATACTTTCACTTTTGGCGACAGGCTCGACAGGCCTGGCCACTCGTCTGCTTTTTTGCGTTCCTGTCTGCAATAGCGCCCTCTATGTTGCTATTGCGGTGAGGAACGCGAAGGAGCAGATGCGCGGACAGGCCTTTCACCGAAAGTGAAAGTAGCTTCCGGCGGGGGACAGGAGGATCCGAGCGAGACTGCGTGGGCACAGGATGGCTGCAGGGGGCTGGTAGAAGCCCCAGGTGAGCAAAACTCATTATTTTGTCAGACTTAAGTGTCCCTTTAAAGATTCCCATTAAACAGAAAACTTCTTAGTCTCCTTATTCTGAGAAAGCAGTACCTCCCTTACTGGTGGCAGATGAGGTAAACTGTACTAAGTGCTAAGTTTGCTCAGTTTTGTGGTGTATTCAGAAGAGCCTAGCCCTGCTGGAATGTTCTGATCATCACGCTACAGAGACAATAGACAGTACGAGATTGTACTGAAGAGCCATGGTGTACAGTAAAGTGAGATCTGCAAACATACCAGGTAAAATATTCACAAAGCCACAGTAAAAGGTTTTTGATAACAGAGAATTGAGTGAAACGCTGAACAAAGTTGCTGGGAAGGGGAGAGTGACTGCTTTACAGAGTGGCGCATAATGGAACGCCACGGCATGAGAAGATCTGTAAAAAAACAAAACACAATAATAGATGGAGTGTAGCTGAGGTAGCAGCCAGGAGCTAGGCAGCAAAGCAAGGGAGAACACTGAATTGTCCTGGAAAATACATCTATACTGCAGAATAAAAGAGCATGCATCTGTGCTTGTTGTACAGCTTGACCTTGCCAATGCACATTACTATACCTATAAGTGGTGGTCTTGCAGAATGCTGGATATTTGCTTTATACTACACAAAAGTGTTATTGTTCAGGATAACCGTGCACATTTATTATGTTTATTCTGGATCATACATATTGTGGACAATACATTTCCCTAAAAATAACGCTGCAGTTCCAGGCTATAGATATTGAATAATAACTTGCATATGCATCAGCAGGGTCTTTCTCTCGGTAAGACAAGATTTTCTTGTCTGTTTTTGACTGCCATGTCGCTGTTTTTGTTGTTGTTGTTGTTTAGTTTTGCGTAAACAAGGCAATTTCTAGGCTACATTGCACCCAGGGCAAGGGTGTACAAATTGCACCCCCACCTCCCGTGGACTTGCGAACCCTTACTCTTTAGGGACAGTCACACAGCCACAGATGACTAGTAGATCTGTCTACTTATTAGTAACCAGCCGCTCATCCAGGAGAAAGTAGGGACCAGGAGAACACACAGGCAAAGTAAGCCTCAGCAAGCCGACATTTCCATGGGCGTCGAGCACTGACAGCCTGCAGTACTGCTACAGGACATCAGGTGTCATCACACAGTGGTGATGTGATGATGATGACTTGACGTCGGACGCAGGCAGCCCAAGAGGAGTCAAGGAAGGTGATTGCGCTGGTTTTCTTCTTTCTTCTTTCATTCAGATGCACCGCACGTCACCGTCTCCCTACCGTCTAACAATAAGGCAAAGGAGGCAGCTGCCCCAGGGCCCCAGAGCTTGTAGGGGCCCCCATGGGCTACAAGATGAAAAAAAAATTGCAAATCGGCCTTATAGTTTTTGAGAAAATCGATTTTAAAGTTTCAAAGGAAAAAAAATACATTTAAAAACCTGCCGACTTTAATGGTTAATAGCAAATCCACCTTAAATGCTAGAAACCCTAAATTTGCAGGATATGTTAAGGAGATCATTAGGAATAAGAGGAAAAAACAATTATTCAAAAAGACCTTATAGTTTTTGAGAAAATCGATTTTAAAGTTTAGAAGGAAAAAAGTATACTTTTAAATGTGGTAAATGTCACTTTTAGTAGCAAACCTAACGGTAGTGTCATTTTACATGCATCAAACGAAAGCGCAATAAATTTCCTGACGGGGTTTCCAGGGGGTCTATACGCAGCCGCAGCGCTTTGGCCAGGGATCGCTATACAGCCGTAATATGGCTGTATGAAGATCCCTGGCATTTTTTCCTATTTTTCCAATTTTTTTTTATGTTTAGAGTGTGGGAATTAAAAAAAAAAAAATATGTTGGGTCCCCCTTCCTGAAACTTTTTAACCCTGGCTGGGATAGCCAGAATGTGGAGCTCCGACCGATTGGGACTTCACACCCTGACTATACCAGCTGCAAAAAAGGTCCCCTTAATGCCGATTTTTGTTCCGGGGTATATGTTGGGGGGGCCCCCCAGGTTTATTTTGCCCTGGGGCCCCATTGCTGCTTAAACCGGCCCTGCCTGCGCCCCCCCTTCTACTACTTGCCGATTTGTGCCCATAGTAGTCGCCCTGCACAAGAAACGGCCCTGTGCATAAACTAAGGGTTAATATACATTGGTGTTTATCTGATGCTTTTGCAATGTGTTTCCGCATTTGTAATTGCCTTCAGTATATTTTGATTTGTGTTGTGTTGTGAGGACACAGCATGACCTATTATAATGTGTTTGAAGTACTTTGCTGATTGTAAGTCAAATGGGCCACTATGCCCAAACAATAATAAAATACAAACTATAAATTATACATTTGCATTTGAAATACTATTTATGTACAAATGAAATATTGTTCAAAAGCAAATTACAGCCAATTTGAGTTCACTCTATTTTCCCAAAAAAAAAAAAAAATTCTCTTTAAGCCCACCTTTTACACTTACCTTGCAAGTGTGTGTTGCATTACTCTCTGTTTTACTGCAGGGTAATACAACAACAATGCAAGGCAATGGGGCTTAGCACACTTACAGCGTTGCTTTGCACTGCAAGTGCCCAATCAGCTGCCGAGCACCCCAAAGTCAACAGACCATTATCGTTGCACTTCCGTTGTGACACAGTGCGGCAGAAGTAATAAAAAGTCAATGGGCGACGATGACATTTTAAATACTTACAGCATCTGAGCCTAATATAGCGCCGAAGACCATTAGCAGAGACAATGTAACACCTTGGTCAAACTTCAAAGAAATTGATGAAGAAGTCACATCAAGCATCCTCCTTCACGTCCGCCTAACTACCTGTGACCTAGATCCTGGCCCAACACAGTTCATGTTGAACTGCCCCGACCTGTTCGTACCGGTATTCCTAAAAATTGTTAACTGTTCCTTAAAATCAGGGATATTTCCTGCTTTACTGAAGGAAGCAATCATCAGGCCTCTCCTCAAAAAACCCTCCCTGGACCCAGATGCAATGACCAGCTACAGACCTGTCTCTAACCTTCCCTTTCTGGGCAAGCTAATTGAAAAAGCTGTTTACCTCCAGCTAGAAGCCAAAATCCTACAAAACAACAGTTATGACCCATTCCAGTCTGGCTTCAGGAAACACCACAGCACTGAAACGGCCCTCATCCAAATATGCAACCACCTGCTCATGGCAAGAGACAGAGGAGAGTGCTCCATCCTCATACTGCTAGACCTTTCTGCAGCCTTTGATACAGTTGACCATGACATCTTGATAAACAGGCTACAGGAATACTGCGGCATTGATGGCATAGTTCTTCAGTGGTTCCAATCCTTCTTGAGTGGCAGAACCCACAAAGTGTCTATGGGGCCCTTCCTGTCCACCCCTGTATCACTTAGGTATGGGGTGCCCCAGGGCTCAATCCTCTCTCCCCTGCTTTTCACAATTTACATGTTACCGCTGGGAAAACTAATCAAAAAACATGGCCTGACATACCACTGCTATGCAGACGACACTCAACTATATCTTTCCTTCAAGCCTGGTGTGACAGACCCAACTCTAACTATAAACGCCTGCTTACGTGAACTACAGCAATGGATGAATGACAACTGGCTGAAACTAAATGCAGACAAAACTGAAGTCCTTCTGATAGGAGGGCAGAGCATGATAACAAAACAACTTAACTTGCAGTCTTCACCACTGGGAATAGGAGGCACGGATCTGCGCAGCTCTGATCATGTGCGTAGCCTGGGAGTTCTAATTGATTGGGATTTAAACTTTAGAACTCAAATCTCTGCTGTGGTGAAATCATCCTATTTTCACCTGAAGAACATTGCAAAAATCAAGCACCTCATACCCCCAGAAGATCTGCCAACCTTAGTCCACGCCTTCATCACATCTCGACTGGACTACTGCAATGCTCTCTACACTGGCCTTCCAAAAAAGGTCTTGTACCGACTACAGCTGATACAGAATACTGCTGCCAGACTGCTAACCAACCAACCCCGTCACTGCCACATAACGCCAGTCCTGCACTCCCTTCACTGGCTACCTATAGAATGGAGGGTCCTATTCAAGATCGGCCTACTGACATTTAAATCCCTGAATAATTTAGGCCCTGGATACATGAAAGATATGTTGCAGCTGCGTAGCAATCCCCGCATTCTCAGATCAACAGGTTCTAATAATCTAGTCATACCCAGAGTCCACTTGGAAACTTTTGGTCCCAGAGCCTTCTGTCATGCTGCCCCTACGTTTTGGAACTCCTTACCTCAACAGATCAGGACAGCTCCATCCCTGGATGTGTTTAAATCCAGACTGAAAACCCACCTGTTCAGTTTGGCATTTGCAGAAATATAACTTTTGTTGTGTGAATACTTCATCCTACTAATTACTGAATCTGAGAGAGCCTAAGCGCTTTGAGTCCTATGGGAGAAAAGCGCTATAGAAATGTTATTGTATTGTATTATTGTAAATATTTTGGCAGTGGCTCGGTGCGACGCACATGCACGGGACAGGAATCCCAGTGATGTTCTTCCCGTCCAGCAGGGAGTACGTTACTGGGCGTGGGGCGAGCGGGTGGAGAATCTGTGGTGCTACGTGTATGACCCTGTTGGCACACTTTGCCGATGGGTCATATGAATGTCGATTTGCGCGATGTGAGCAGAGCATCCAACCGCAAATGCACTGGCCAGATGCAAAACCTGCCCAAACTTGTTGTGTGTATACCTATTTCTGGAGGAGATAGAAGGCAAAGCACTATAGTGCAGAAGAGAAGAGTAAACTTCATAGTTGATAAAAAAAAAATCCCTAAAACTGCTAAACAACAGTTTCTACAACTACCCGTATTATTACTATTAATAATAATGATATTCAAGTAAGGGATTTCAAACAGAGGAGACGTAGATGACAAAATATAGTGTCTGACACCAGCAGTCAGTATTCCAATGTCTGCAGTAGGATCTGACTCATCATGCACTTTGTTATGTGCTGTGCACTTGTAATTATGAGATACAGGGAGATACTACTGTACAGTGGCTTGCAAAAGTATTCGGCTCCGTTGAGGTTTTCCACATTTTGTCACATTACTGCCACAAACATGAATCAATTTTATTGGAATTCCACATGAAAGACCAATACAAAGTGGTGTACACGTGAGAAGTGGAACGAAAATCATACATGATTCCAAACATTTTTTTACAAATAAATAACTGCAAAGTGGGATGTGCGTAATTATTCAGCCCCCTTTGGTCTGAGTGCAGTCAGTTGCCCATAGACATTGCCTGATGAGTGCCAATGGCTAAATAGAGTGCACCTGTGTGTAATCTAAAGTCAGTACAAATACAGCTGCTCTGTAACGACCTCAGAGATAGTCTAAGAGAATATTGGGAGCAACAACACCATGAACTCCAAAGAACACACCAGACAGGTCAGGGATAAAGCTATTGAGAAATTTAAAGCAGGCTTAGGCTACAAAAAGATTTCCAAAGCCTTGAACATCCCACAGAGCACTGTTCAAGTGATCATTCAGAAATGGAAGGAGTATGGCACAACTGTAAACCTACCAAGACAAGGCCGTCCACCTAAACTCACAGGCCGAACAAGGAGAGCGCTGATCAGAAATGCAGTCAAGAGGCCCATGGTGACTCTGGAAAAACTGCAGAGATCTACAGCTCAGGTGGGAGACTCTGTCCATAGGACAACTATTAGTTGTGCACTGCACAAAGTTGGCCTTTATGGAAGAGTGGCAAGAAGAAAGCCATTGTTAACAGAAAAGCATAAGAAGTCCAGTTTGCAGTTTGCCACCAGCCATGTAGGGGACACAGCAAACATGTGGAAGAAGGTGCTCTGGTCAGATGAGACCAAAACTGAACTTTTTGGCCAAAATGCAAATGTGTGGCGGAAAACTAACACTGCACATCACTCTGAACACACCATCCCCACTGTCAAATATAGTGGTGGCAGCATCATGCTCTGGGTAGTGTTGGGCGAACAGTGTTGGCCACTGTTCGGGTGATGTTCGAGTTCGGCCGAACACCTGATGGTGTTCGGCCAAACTGTTCGGCCATATGGCCGAACTAAGAGCGCATGGCCGAACGTTCCCCGAACGTTCGGCTAGCGCTGTGATTGGCCGAACGGGTCACGTGGTTCGGACCCGAACACGCTCTGATTGGCCGAACGGGTCACGTGGTTCGGGTAAATAAATACCCGATCCACGTCATTTCTCCGCCATTTGTCTGTGGGTTTAGCTTTGGGTAGGCAGGCAGGGTAGTTCTCTCTCCAGCCAGGCTAGCCAGGGTCCCCCCAGTCATTGTGTCGCTGCTGGGAACAGTAGTACACCGCTCACCCACACTATATAGCATTGTGTTTATTGCCACTCTGTGTCTCTGCTGGGAACAGTAGTACACCGCTCACCCTGTATAGCATTGTGCTCTGTATCGCTGCTGGGAATAGTAGTACACCGCTCACCCACCACTGTATAGCATTGTGTTTACTGCCACTCTGTGTCTCTGCTGGGAACAGTAGTACACCGCTCACCCACCACTGTATAGCATTGTGCTCTGTATCGCTGCTGGGAACAGTAGTACACCGCTCACCCACCACTGTATAGCATTGTGCTCTGTGTCGCTGCTGGGAATAGTAGTACACCGCTCACCCACCACTGTATAGCATTGTGCTCTGTGTCGCTGCTGGGAACAGTAGTACACCGCTCACCCACCACTGTATAGCATTGTGCTCTGTGTCGCTGCTGGGAATAGTAGTACACCGCTCACCCACCACTGTATAGCATTGTGCTCTGTGTCGCTGCTGGGAACAGTAGTACACCGCTCACCCACACTATATAGCATTGTGTTTACTGCCACTCTGTGTCTCTGCTGGGAACAGTAGTACACCGCTCACCCACCCACCACTGTATAGCATTGTGCTCTGTGTCGCTGCTGGGAACAGTAGTACACCGCTCACCCACCCACCACTGTATAGCATTGTGCTCTGTGTCGCTGCTGGGAATAGTAGTACACCGCTCACCCACCACTGTATAGCATTGTGCTCTGTGTCGCTGCTGGGAACAGTAGTACACCGCTCACCCACCACTGTATAGCATTGTGCTCTGTGTCGCTGCTGGGAACAGTAGTACACCGCTCACCCACCACTGTATAGCATTGTGCTCTGTGTCGCTGCTGGGAACAGTAGTACACTGCTCACCCACACTATATTGCATTGTGTTTACTGCCACTCTGTGTCTCTGCTGGGAACAGTAGTACACCGCTCACCCACCACTGTATAGCATTGTGCTCTGTGTCGCTGCTGGGAACAGTAGTACACCGCTCACCTACCACTGTATAGCATTGTGCTCTGTGTCGCTGCTGGGAACAGTAGTACACCGCTCACCCACCACTGTATAGCATTGTGCTCTGTGTCGCTGCTGGGAATAGTAGTACACTGCTCACCCGCCACTGTATAGCATTTCTGTACTGCCACTGTACTGCTGCCAGTCAGCGTGTACTTTAAGGATAAGTGAAATGAAGAAGAAATCCTGTGAAAGAGGAGGGGCAAGGGAAGAGGTGTTTCCCCTGACGGTTCACGTACAGGCCACAGTGGAGCACCGAAGAAAACCCACTCAATACCGCCCATGTTGTCCAGGAAATCAACCCTCACAAATCCAAAAGAACAGGACCAGATAATTAATTGGATGACCTCTCAAGCATCCAGCAGTGGGTTAAGCAGCACCAGCACATCACGCACGAGGTCCGAGTCCTCAGCCAGCCAAGTTGTGTCTCAAAGCGTGGCCTTCTCCTCCTGCGCCGCCCTCGTCCTGTTCCATCACGTGTGCTGCTGCTGGGTTAGCGTTACCGGTCCCTTTTCCTGGAACCCAGAGCTGGGACAAGGTCCTTCAGCACCCAAGGCTGAGACACCAAAGTGCGCCCCTCCATCCCTCCCCCCCAGCCGTCACACACTGATTGCTACTAGACTAAGAGGCGCCACAGGGCCCCCAACCTCCCCAATACCTTAATCTCTAGTTATCTGACTTGCAGTCACTGCCATGTATCCCCTTTTGCTATTTCTTTCTGCTTCAAACACAATTGAGAATGACAACTGAATGAATTGTGCGCCCCCTCCTACACTGCGCCCTGAGGCTGGAGCCTCTCCAGCCTCTGCCTCGGCCCGGCCCTGCTGGAACCTCTCATCTGTATTACATTTATGACTGCATGACGACAAAAAGCAAATTGCTATCCGCACGTTGTTGTGTCTCAAAGCGTGGCCTTCTCCTCCTGCGCCGCCCTCCTCCTGTTCCATCACGTGTGCTGCTGCTGGGTTAGCGTTACCGGTCCCTTTTCCTGGAACCTCTCATCTGTATTACATTTATGCCTTTGAAACTTTAAAATCGATTTTCTCAAAAACTATAAGCTCTTTTTGCTAATTTTTTTTCCCTCTTGTACCCACTCCCAAGGTGCACATACCCTGTAAATTTGGGGTATGTAGCATGTAAGGAGGCTTTAAAAAACACGAAAGTTCGGGTCCCCGTTGACTTCCATTATGTTCGGAGTTCGGCTCGAACACCCGAACATCGCGGCCATGTTCGGCCTGTTCGGCCCGAACCCGAACATCTAGATGTTCGCCCAACACTAGCTCTGGGGGTGCTTCTCTTCAGCAGGGGCAAGGAAGCTGGTCAGAGTTGATGAGAAGATGGATGGAGACAAATACAGGGCAGACTTGGAAGAAAACCTCTTGGAGTCTGCAAAAGACTTGAGACTGGGGCGGAGGTTCACCTTCCAGCAGGACAATGACCCTAAACATAAAGCCAGGGCAACAATGGAATGGTTTAAAACAAAACATATCCATGTGTTAGAATGGCCCAGTCAAAGTCCAGATCTAAATCCAATCGAAAATCTGTGGCAAGATTTGAAAACTGCTGTTCACAAACGCTGTCCATCTAATCTGACTGAGTTGGAGCTGTTTTGCAAAGAAGAATGGGCAAGGATTTCAGTCTCTGGATGTGCAAAGCTGGTTGAGACATACCCTAAAAGGGAAACAGTAAATTCGGGCGCCTGAGGCTAGTGGACAAATCGGGCGCCGCCATTCACTCCTATAATAAATATCGTTTAATGGGCGCCCGATAGGAAAAAAGGGCGCCGGTGAAAAATAACGTTTTAAAAGCGGCGCCCGGAGACTTAATGTTTTATTACTGCTTCTCATGATTACACATTATTTAATTATTTATACATTTTTAAATATTATTTTTAAACGAAAAACAGTACAATATTTTTTCAAACATTATTTTTAAACGAAAAACAGTACTTTTTTTTAACATTATTTTTAAACGAAAAAAAAAACAGGGGGGTCTTAGGTTTAGGCACCAACAGGGGGGTCTTAGGTTTAGGCACCAACGGGGGGGTCTTAGGTTTAGGCACCAACAGGGGGTCTTAGGTTTAGGCACCAACAGGGGGGTCTTAGGTTTAGGCACTAACAGGGGGGTCTAGGGGTTAGGGGTAGGTACAGGGAGGGTTACTTAGTAAATTTTTTTTTTAACGTTATTATACGTTTCAGTATTTTAACGAAAGATTAACGTTTTAACAATTGCCGATTTAATGCACATTAATTAATGATTTATAACTTTAAAAACCATTAATTTTAAACGAAATACCGTACAATACATTTTTAAACGTTATCCATGCTTATCGTTAAAAACCCGGCGCCCTTTTTTCCCAGCGCCCCTTTTTAACGTACGCCCCTAAAAGACTGGCAGCTGTAATTGCAGCAAAAGGTGGTTCTACTAAAGTATTGACTCAAGGGGGCTGAATAATTACGCACACCCCACTTTGCAGTTATTTATTTGTAAAAACTGTTTGGAATCATGTATTATTTTCGTTCCACTTCTCACGTGTACACCACTTTGTATTGGTCTTTGACGTGGAATTCCAATAAAATTGATTCATGTTTGTGGCAGTAATGTGATAAAATGTGGAAAACTTCAAGGGGGCTGAATACTTTTGCAAGCCACTGTATATAAAATATAGGAAGTGGGTACATATAAACATAAATAAGTATAAAAACATAAAGAAAATTTTGACAATGCTACGTTTGCCTGTGGCCAGTGCTGTTTATGATTGTTTCATGTATTTTGTCTTATTGGACTGGTGGAAGTAAATCTGCAAAGTGTACAAGAAATAGAGAAATGCTGCATGAGTGAGAGGGGGTAATCCAAGTTCTATGATACTGCCAGATGAAGTCTTACAGAAGTGAACAATTTAAAGGTAAACGGACAGTACACTAACACTAAATGAGCACACACGTCAGCTGGACTCCTTTGTGGACTATTGTGACTATTGTAACCAAACCTACTAAAAGATCATGATTAAGTCATTACTGGCATGTGTAACACAACTCAACTTCCAGTTTCCATTCAACCATGTATCTCTTGGCAGGGCAGCCATCAGGGGGGGGACAACTGACACTGCAGTGAGGGGCCCAGGGCTTATGGGGGCCCTGTCTCCCCCCCCCCCCCTCCCCAAAGCACTGGAAGGGCCGCATGTGCTGGCTGCGGGCCTGTAGCTCACTAACAGCACACCGCATTCCAGCACTGAGAGAAGAGTGATATCAGCGCTTGAACGTGGGGAGCAGATGACTGAGCCCCTACAGCGGACTTTCTATACTGGTGCACCACCTATATCTGGCTACAGGCTGCCTATACTGGGCCGCCACCTATTCCTGGCTACCTATACTGGGGCTGAAACCACCTATACCTGGCTACCTACACTGAGGCACCACCTATACCTGGCTACCTATACTGGGGCACCACCTATACCTGGCTACATATACTGGGGCACCACCTATACTTAGCTACCTATACTGGGGCTGGAACCACCTATACCTAGCTACTTATACTTTGGCACCACCTATACTTGGCTACCTTTTACTGAGGGCACCACCTGTACCTGGCTACCTATACTGGGGCACCACCTATACTTGGCTACTTATACTGGGGTGCCTGTACCTTGCTAATCTATACTGGTGCACCACCCGTACCAGGCTACCTATACTGGGGGCCTATACACCAGGCTACCTTTATCGGGGCACCACCTATAGCTGGCTATTTTATACTGGGGGCAGCTATGCCTGGCTAGGGCAGGGGGACGAGCTGACACAGAAGGGTACAAGAGGTAACACAGGGGGATAAAAGAGGCACAGGGGGAACTGAGGGGGACAAAAGAGGCACAGGGAGAAAAGAGATGAGACGGGAACATGAGGTCACACAGAGGGACACAAAAGAGGCACAAACTGAGGAGAGACAGAGGGGGACAAAAGAGGCACAGGAAGAAAAGAGGAGGACAAAATAGATCGGATAAAGGATGGGAACGGATCTACAAGTCTCTATCTCATTTGTTAACCGGGGACTACCTGTATTTTCTTAGTATTTAGCTCCACCCACAACATGCCATGGTCACGCCCACTTTTTGTCCCATCACGCTGTGCATGCCGCTTTCTTCAGTGTTGGAGCCATGCACATTTTTAGCCGCAGCCCACTTCATGCACAGACACAGGGGTGGCGTGGTTAGTGGGCGGGCACAGCAACCAGTGGGTGGGCCAAGGGAGGGGGGGGCCCAGGCCTGATGATGTGTGAGGGGCCCCAAAATTTCTGATGGCGGCCCTGTCTCTTGGTGAAACAACCAGTCTTTTGTCAGTAACAGTGAGGTCTGTTCAGTGCTCTGCAGCTTTAACTGTTTGCCGCAGAACCATAAAACTTAGCACACAGATGACTCATCCCCCGCCCCCCCCCAGATATTTCTATTGTGGGGCTCTGATCGCTGCTGGAGGCTTTTTTATTATTATTATTAATTTATTTGTACTTTTTTAAAATAAATAAATACATTTGACAGTTTTTTGTTTCTTTCAACAACAGGAGAGTGTGTGCATCAAGCCCCAAGTGAAACCTGATACATCTGGCTTTGCAAACTTGGCCTAACTGGCTCAATCAGGAGGCATTGCTCATGCAAATTTGCATTTGCTTTTGCTTGTTAGAATATGCAGGGTCTTACACTTTTGCGAGGACATTTTTTCCCCTTCCCCCCCCCCCCGATGGCCAATCAGGGCGATCCTCTCTCATAGGCATTAGCCTATAAGCTCCAGGGGACAGCCAACAGTAGAGCGCTGCAGTATATCCCAGCGCTGTACAAAGTAAATAAAGGGCCGTTTCTGTTGTATACAGTCTGCCAGCGACGATCGCCGCTGGCAGACTGTTGATGGAGCTCTGCTCCGTCACTCAAGCGGTCCCTGCTAATCTCTTCCCCCAGGAGTAAAAATCAAGTGACCCTTCGCACACTTGTGCGCATGGATACATTACGTTAGCTCCCTTGTGCGATTGGTAAGATGCGCTATCTGTCCCAGGAGAGGACGTCAGGATGTGTGCTCCTAATCCCTAGATAGGTTTGATGCAATGAATGTTTGCATGTCTGCACTATGCATGTTACAGGGCCAGAGTTAGGACACCTACGTTTACCTGGGTACTTCTGCGCAGTGTAGGTGACTAAGCATAAGAATGTATTCTTCTGTGAACTAAGACCCCGGCTTTTAACTTAGCTGTAGGGATAACAGCGGTGCCTAGATGAGTGAATCTGTGAATGCATTTGTCTGAACATTTGCATGCGAGTGTGCGAAGGGTTACTTGATTTTTGCTAATTTTCTGGCCACACCCCCTTTCAGCACGTCCTTTTCCTTAATAACTTATTTAGGGCTTGATTCACAAAGCGGTGCTAACCTAGTTAGCACGCCTAAAGACTTTGGGCGTGTAAAGTAGGGTGCTAACTAGGTTAGCACCGGTCTTAAAATGAACTCACGTGCAAAGTATCGCGCGCAAAACTTTGTGCTGGGGGCGCGCGAAACGTTGCATCCCGATGCAACGAAAAACGGCGCACCCAATGCGCCTAAAAGGTCACATGGGGTGCGACCTTAAAGTCACATAGTGCGACGTTAAGGTTGCATCCCATGCGACCTTACAGGCACATCGGGTGCGCTGTTTTCGTTGCACCGCGATGCAACGTTTTACTGCACCGCGGTGTGTGCGCGCACGCAAAGTTTTTGCGCGCGATACTTTTGCATGCGAGTTCATTTTTACACACCTAAACTCAGTTTAGGAGTGAAGAGGGGTTTTTCACAAGCGTGCTAACAGTTAGCACCGCTTTGTGAATGAAGCCCATAATGTCCTAACTAGAGGAGGTGTGCCTGTATATATATGTTTTCTTTTCCCCCCAGGAGTAGGTCTTGGGGGAGCCACTCTGCGGCCACCCATCGGCGTTAGGGCCTGTTTCCACTACACGCAGATTGGATGCAGAAAAACTGACTCCAGTGAATGCCTATGGGAAAATCTGCATCAGAAAAATCGCGTTTAGTGGAAACAGGCCCATAGGCATTCATTGGAGTCAGTTTTTTTGCATCCAAACTGCGTGTAGTGGAAACATGCCCTTAGGCGGTCGTAGAGTGGTACAGGGCCGGCCTTAGGTTTCACAGCGCCCTGAGCATAACTAGAGTTGGGCCGAACCTCCGATTTTAGGTTCGCGAACCTGGTTCGCGAACTTCCGCGGAAGGTTCGGTTCACGTTAAAGTTCGCGAACCGCAATAGACTTCAATGGGGATGCGAACTTTGAAAAAAAAAAATAATTATGCTGGCCACAAAAGTGATGGAAAAGATGTTTCAAGGGGTCTAACACCTGGAGGGGGGCATGGCGGAGTGGGATACATGCCAAAAGTCCCCGGGAAAAATCTGGATTTGACGCAAAGCAGCGTTTTAAGGGCAGAAATCACATTGAATGCTAAATGACAGGCCTAAAGTGCTTTCAAACATCTTGCATGTGTATACATCAATCAGGTAGTGTAATTAAGGTACTGCTTCACACTTACACACCAAACTCACCGTGTAACGCAGCGCAAACAGCTGTTTGTGTAGTGACGGCCGTGCTGGACTGGTGCACACCATGGCGAGAGTGCAGGTTTTGGTGGCTTTACAGCCCATATGGTCGCCTGGCTGATGTAGCTGAATGACAGAACAGTGACTGTCCAGCTGATCAAATTTGGTCTGACCACAATGAGGCAACGACCTTATTATCGTAGGTATGCAGTGGCGGGTTCACTGAACAGTTATACAGTGGCGGGTCCACTGAACAGAACAGGTATGCAGTGGCGGGTTCACTGAACAGGTATGCAGTGGTGGGTTCACAGAACAGGTATGCAGTGGTGGGTTCACAGCACAGGTATGCAGTGGTGGGTTCAATGAACAGGTATACAGTGGCGGGTCCACTGAACAGAACAGGTATCCAGTGGCAGGTTCACTGAACAGGTATGCAGTGGTGGGTTCACAGCACAGGTATGCAGTGGTGGGTTCACAGAACAGGTATGCAGTGGTGGGTTCACAGCACAGGTATGCAGTGGTGGGTTCAATGAACAGGTATACAGTGGCGGGTCCACTGAACAGAACAGGTATGCAGTGGCAGGTTCACTGAACAGGTATGCAGTGGTGGGTTCACAGAACAGGTATGCAGTGGTGGGTTCACAGCACAGGTATGCAGTGGTGGGTTCAATGAACAGGTATACAGTGGCGGGTCCACTGAACAGAACAGGTATGCAGTGGCAGGTTCACTGAACAGGTATGCAGTGGTGGGTTCACAGCACAGGTATGCAGTGGTGGGTTCACAGAACAGGTATGCAGTGGTGGGTTCACAGCACAGGTATGCAGTGGTGGGTTCAATGAACAGGTATACAGTGGCGGGTCCACTGAACAGAACAGGTATGCAGTGGCAGGTTCACTGAACAGGTATGCAGTGGTGGGTTCACAGAACAGGTATGCAGTGGTGGGTTCACAGCACAGGTATGCAGTGGTGGGTTCAATGAACAGGTATACAGTGGCGCGTCCACTGAACAGAACAGGTATGCAGTGGCAGGTTCACTGAACAGGTATGCAGTGGTGGGTTCACAGCACAGGTATGCAGTGGTGGGTTCACAGAACAGGTATGCAGTGGTGGGTTCACAGCACAGGTATGCAGTGGTGGGTTCAATGAACAGGTATACAGTGGCGGGTCCACTGAACAGAACAGGTATGCAGTGGCAGGTTCACTGAACAGGTATGCAGTGGTGGGTTCACAGCACAGGTATGCAGTGGTGGGTTCACTGAACAGGTATGCAGTGGTGGGTTCACAGCACAGGTATGCAGTGGTGGGTTCACAGCACAGGTATGCAGTGGTGGGTTCACAGCACAGGTATGCAGTGGTGGGTTCACAGCACAGGTATGCAGTGGTGGGTTCACAGCACAGGTATGCAGTGGTGGGTTCACAGAACAGGTATGCAGCCAGACAGGAACAAGTTAAGCCTAACTAATCTTTCCCTGAGAGACAGTCTGCAGCAGCTCGCCCTACTCTCACTAACGCAGGCAGCACACGAGTGACCGTAATGGCCGCAGCTGCCTGCCTTATATAAGGGGAGGTGGGGCTCCAGGGGCTAGTGTAGCCTAATTGGCTACACTGGGCCTGCTGACTGTGATGTAGAGGGTCAAAGTTGACCCTCCATGTGCATTATGGGGTGAACCGAACTTCCGCAAAGGTTCGCCTGCGGGACGCGAACGCGAACCACCGAAGTTCGCGTGGAACCGTTCGCAGGCGAACTGTTCGGCCCAACTCTAAGCATAACCAGATTTTGGTGCTACCCCCATTCATCCTCTTCGCGCACACACACACACCCATGTGCAAGATCCCCTTTAGTGTACATAGGCAGATCCCCTCCTTTACTGTATATAGGCAGATCCCCCCCTTTAGTATATATAGGCAGATCCCCCCTTTAGTATATATAGGCAGATCCACCTTTAGTGTATATAGGTAGATCCCCCCTTTAGTATATATAGGCAGATCCCTCTTGGTGTGTATAGGCAGATCCCCCTTTAGTGTATATAGGCAGATCCCCCCTTTAGTATATATAGGCAGATCCCCCCTTTAGTGTACATAGGTAGATCCCCTTTAGTATATATAGGCAAATCCCTCTTGGTGTATATAGGCAGATCCCCCCCCTTTAGTGTATATAAACAGATTCCCCTTTTAGTGTATATAGCTAGGCAGATAAATAGTGTATAATATACAAGCAGATCCCCTTTAGCGTATATAGGCACTAGAGATGTGGCGACTGGCGAACGGTGCGCCGGGCGAACATCTCTGGGGGGTTTGCTACTTCCGGGTCACTCTGACCCGGAGTAGTACGCCTGCGCTGCCCGGCGGAGCGTGTCCTAGATCGTGCTCCTGTTGCTGGGCGCTCTCTACACGCATGAGCGTGACGTCGCCGGGCAGCGCAGGCGTACTACTCCGGGTCAGAGCGACCCGGAAGTAGTAAACCCCCCAGGGAATCAGAGATGTTCGCCGGTGAACGGTTCGGGAACTGTTCGCCACATCTCTAATAGGCACCCCCCCCACACACACACACACACACACTTCCCCACCCAGGAGACAGTTGGGAAATCGTATTTTTCTGCATGTAGCTGGGGACAGAAGATGGCCGGTAGTCAGAAGAATTGACAAGCAGGTCTCTCTCTGATTAGTGCGCAGCGCAGACATCGCCTGTGAGCGAGGGGCGGTGCTACTGGCATGCACGGCTCACACAGACTCGGCAAGAGGCAGCAGCAGGTTTCTGGAGTCTCCGCCCCTATCACCCCAAGCGGCACCAGGGGACGGAGCTATCACTCTCAGCAGCCACAGATGAACTCACAGACTGCAGCCAGCAGGTAGAAATGCGGCCAGGGCCAGTTGAATGCTCATCACGTGCGCCCCCTGGAAGCTGGCGCCCTGAGCGGCCGCTCTGGTCAAAAGCCGGCCATGGAGTGGTAAAACTTACACCAACCCTGTACCAATGAGCCACAATTACTTTTTAAACCCATTTATGAATACAGTCCATCTAGAGTGATCATCATGGACAAAATTCAGCTTTACTACTTCAAAATTACACCAAATCACAGAAAACAATAATGGCAATATTAATGGCAGTATTTGTATAGCGCCTTTCTCCTGTCGGACTCAAAGCGCTTGCGAGGCAGCCACTAGAGCGCACTCAGTAGGCAGTAGCAGTGTTAGGGAGTCTTGCCCAATGAACTCCTTACTGAATTACTGGCTTACTGAACAGGCAGAGCCAAGATTCGAACCCAGGTCTCCCATGTCAGAGGCAGAGCCCTTAACCAGTACACCATCCAGCCACTGTCATGCTGGCCAGCTAAAGCTTCTTTTTGGTGGCCCATGTCAATAGCAGGTACAATATAAATCACACCCCATATCGAAAACAGTATTTAAAAGCAATAGTGCAGAAAATCAGAGAAGAACCTCTTCTAGGATCAGGACCGGGTCTCAGTAGGAGGGCCATTTCTTAGAATGTTTTGTGTGTCACGGAGGCCTCATGTAAATGTTGAGAAGGCAGTTGGTGTCATGGCACCCAGTGCGGCTGCACAAGTTGCATACAGCATAGGCCGCCCCTGAGCGCTTGTGACAGTTTACAAATAAGCTTGTTCTGGCAGAGGCAGTTTAACATGACAGCTTCATTACTCTTCCAGCCACCTTAGTTGTGTTATATTTTTATTTCCAGGTTTGGGCGGAAGCCAGAAGATTGCATCTTATTTCTCTCAGGAACGCGGCGGCCATATCTCCAGCTCCACTTTTTCTCTCAGGATGTTTATGAGGAGATCTTATTTTTCGCTTTTCGATTCTTTATTTTACTAGAAGGAAAATTCCCCACGAGGCGTTCTCTGTGAGAAAGTCTCTCCCAAGCTGTATAATTTTGTATCTGCAGCTTTACTCATGCGGAAAATTCCTAAAATGTTATGCATACTTTGGAAGAAGGTCACAATTTGAGGAGAGGCATTATGATAATAAATATTAATTCTGATGCGAAGCCTAGTGAAGTTTCTCTCGGTGCCCTCTGTGAGACGTAAGCTGTTTACGGCACATGTTTGATCAGATTCACTGTGTACTCTACCTTTGTAGAACCCTCTGAGGGAACGACAGGAAGCTTCGCGATTCCCACCAATCCCCAGCGATGCTTTTTCAAGTTAAAACCCAGTAAATATGAACGCAGTTCTGAGAGGATCTAATGAAAGCAGACATTAAATGCTGCCTCCGCAGCACCTGAAACTGTCTTTTCAGCTTCAGATATTTATTGAGAGACAATAAAATCATAACATATTCTGTTTGTGTAATAAGATGATTTTCATCCAGCGCCGCTAATAAAACACATTGCCATGGCTGGCGTTCGAGGGAGCTAAACGCAAATTGCAGGGTATTTAAAAGGGCTAAATTACTTAGTGCGATACAAGTAAAGTGTAATTTACACACTGTAGATGGGATGAGGCCAAAGTGTTATTGTGCATTAGTTCCTAAGACTCCATCTTTCAAATTCTACAGCTGTCATTGCTGCTCTGGTAATGAGGAAGCATTGTCTCCCCCTAACAGATGGCTGATTACAGTGTTAAGGAACTGAGCAGCAGCACAAAGTATACTCTTTAGTACTTATTGCTTTTACAGGTTTTTTTTTCTCTCTCTCTCCCGTTAGTTAGGCATGTGCAGTATATTTAACACGTTAGGTGTCTGAAGAAGAATTATAGGTGTTTATGATTATATTTAAGAATCTGTCACAAATGTTGGAGACGCCACAGAGGGAAATTGATTCACTTTGAATCCCGGGATGTGCGGGAGCGCTGAAACCGTGGAGTGGAATCTAAGGGCCTGATTTAGTTGATTTAGTAAAAAGCTGGCAGCTGACTATAGACGGCACACAGAGAGGGGGGCCGAGGGCAGCCCGTAGGTAAGTCTGCTCCCAAACTTCATCTGCTGCTGTTTATGCGCGATTGGGGATCTTTTCATTGTCAAACAGGACTGCAGATGCAAAGACAGGCTTGGCAGGGGCCTGCAGCTTCCTGTGTATCTGCAGATGTGTGCAAGCTATATTTCTGTTTTTAATTTGTGTTTCCAAACTGGAGTCTGTGCAGACATTGTGGTAGTAAGCTTATACTGGAAAATGCTAACCACAAGAAAATGTATGCGTGCTCAACACCAAGCTTAACCCTTACAAGTCTGGCTGTGCAAATCTGGCTAAATTGGCTTATCATGAGGCATTGCTCATGCAAAAAAGCATTTGCTGTCGCATGCCAAACTTTGCAGGGTCAAAAACTAATACCACGAAGCGGTTGCCCTGCTGGAATTAGTTCATGCTACATAGCACTATACAGGAGCGCCACGGGGATGCTTCCCAATGCCCCCATACAACCGGGGGGGCTGCGGGGCCCCAGGCTCTCTCACTGCCTAGGGACCACAGCGACACCCCAGAAGGGGAGGCTGGGTGGCGCAGACGACCCCCCCAAGCGTGGCCTGCGCCAGGGAGGGCCATCCGCACCCACCTCCCAAAATTAAAAACAGGCACTTACCTTTAACGTCCATTGCGTTCTGCTACTGCGCATTAACTTGGGGGCACTGCATGGGAAAGGAATGAAGTATGGGTAACCCCAAGCTTGGGGCTCAGGGCTGGCTCACACACAACACTCCAGAAGGGGGGGAGGACAGGCACAGACAGCCCATTCAGTTTATACTGGGACTTTCCAGTCAAAAAAAATTTTTTAGAGTCACTTTGTGGTTTTTCATCTGTAAAATGAACCTAAACTGGAAAAAACACTGAACGACCCTCCCTTTCCTCGCAGCTACCTAGTTTCATCTTGATGCATGGCCGCGGCCCTTGTGCCTCCTCTGGCAACGGGAGTGTGATCGAATACACATGCTGCCACCGCCGGGCATGCGCAGGGACCAGTCGACTTGCTAGTCGGCTGGCTGAAACAGGGTTGCTGCGGAGGACTGGAGAACCACTTAGTGATAGGGTATTAGTGATAGCGTGGGCATATTGGGACTATTTCCTACTAAATGTTCAGACAAACACTAGATTAAACATGGCTGTGTCATGTGGTTAAGAATCTAGTATGTGTGCGGTGGTCCCATCTCCCGTCTGCTGCATCATCTGACCTGAGCGCAGCCCAAGGCTATTGTTCTACCTCCTTACCTCTCCCATTCTATCATGCACCATGCGCTGCTAGCCTGCAAGCTAGAGGTACATCTGTCCAGCCTCAGCCAGGAACGGTCACCCTTTCTGAGGGACAGTAATCTAAAGCGAGTATGAATCTTTAGGTTCCAATTCAATTACAACTATTGCCAGTATTAAAGGCTGATAAAGGCTTAATGTATTCTTACATGAATTTGCATAATTCAATGAAATAAATAGTATCAGACAATTATTCACTCACCGGCTATGAGGTAAAGCACTCACTTGAGTGTCTTTTGATCTATTTTACATTTTGCCTTCTTAAAACAGAGGGTATTAACGATTATTCAGATTAGAATAAGCAAATGAGGTATCCAATGATGCATCACTGCTGAATATGCCAATCATCCCTTCGTTGTCCCTAAAAGCTAAACACACCTCCAGAACTGCTGGAATACAATGATGTGTCAGCTTGTTAGTTGTTCACAGCCACAAAAATCCAACATGCATACAGACTGTTTCGGACTGGTTGATCCTCATCAGTACATGGCATGGATTAATATTGCTCTACAGGGTAGGACTTGAAATTACCAGAGTGAGAGATTGCCCAGCATGCTCATTGTGAACCAGAACTCCTAGGAGTGTGTAAAGCCTAAAAAGGACCAAAAATCCCTCTTACTAAAAATGCTATGTAAAACAGGATTTTGCATCCTTAAAGAGAATCTGTATTGTTAAAATCACACAAAAGTAAACATACCAGTGCGTTAGGGGACATCTCCTATTACCCTCTGTCACAATTTCGCCGCTCCCCGCCGCATTAAAAGCGGTTAAAAACAGTTTTAAAAAGTTTGTTTTTAAACAAAAATGGCCACCAAAACAGGAAGTAGGTTGATGCACAGTATGTCCACACATAGAAAATACATCCATACACAAGCAGGCTGTATACACCCTTCCTTTTGAATCTCAAGAGATCATTTGTGTGTTTCTTTCCCCCTGCATCTCTCATGCACTGAAGTTTCAGGCTGCTCTTTTCTTCCTGCAAACAGGTTTGCCCTTGTTTGTAATTCCTCACTATGTGAAAGCCCAGCCAGCTCAGAGGACGATTTATCCAGCTTGTAAAAGATAAGAGAGAAGTGAGAAGCTGCTCTAATCTAAATAACACACAGGCAGTGTGCAGAGAGGGGCCTGGAAGGGGGAGTTCATAGCAGAACCACAACACTGAAGAACTTGGCAGCCTTCCAGACACAGGCTGACAAGTCTGACAAGAGAGAGATAAGTTGATTTATTACAGAGACTGTGATAGTACAAAGTGCTGCAGTAAGCCAGAACACATTAGAATAGCTTTTGGAACTTGTAGGATGATAAAAAACAGGATGCAATTTTTGTTACGGAGTCTCTTTAAAACAGAAGCTAGCACTAGTGCTTATATTAATCCATGCCGTGCACTGATGAGGATCAACCAGTCCGAAACAGTCTGTTTGCGTGTTGGATTATTGCGGCTCTGAACAATGAACAAGCTGACACATCAGGCAACAAAGAGATGATTTGCATATTCAGCAGTGGTGCATTGTGGGGCTCCTCAGAGCTCACTCCAACCTGCTGTGGCCTGCTGCTAGAGTTGAGCTGCTACACACAGCTGGCCCGATGGGAGTAGTAGTGTACCAGATTTTGGCTACATTGTTGCTGAACTCCAGGCTTTGGGCGGTTGGCTAGTGTTAGTGTTGGGCGAACAGTGTTCGCCACTGTTCGGGTTCTGCAGAACATCACCCTGTTCGGGTGATGTTCGAGTTCGGCCGAACACCTGACGGTGCTCGGCCAAACCGTTCGGCCACATGGCCGAACTAAGAGCGCATGGCCGAACGTTCCCCGAACGTTCGGCTAGCGCTGTGATTGGCCGAACGGGTCACGTGGTTCGGACCCGAACGCGCTCTGATTGGCCGAACGGTCACGTGGTTCGGGTAAATAAATACCTGAACCACGTCATATCTCCGCCATTTGTCTGTGGGTTTAGCTTTGGGTAGGCAGGCAGGGTAGTTCGCGCTCCAGCCACGCTAGCCAGGGTCCCCCCCAGTCATTGTGTGTCACTGCTGGGAACAGTAGTACACCGCTCGTTCAGCCACACTATATAGCATTCTGTGTACTGTTCTGTGTCTGCTGGGAATAGTGGTACACCGCTCGTTCAGCCACACTATATAGCATTCTGTGTACTGTTCTGTGTCTGCTGGGAACAGTAGTACACCGCTCGTTCAGCCACACTATATAGCATTCTGTGTACTGTTCTGTGTCTGCTGGGAACAGTAGTACACCGCTCGTTCAGCCACACTATATAGCATTCTGTGTACTGTTCTGTGTCTGCTGGGAACAGTAGTACACCGCTCGTTCAGCCACACTATATAGCATTCTGTGTACTGTTCTGTGTCTGCTGGGGATAGTGGTACACCGCTCGTTCAGCCACACTATATAGCATTCTGTGTACTGTTCTGTGTCTGCTGGGAACAGTAGTACACCGCTCTTTCAGCCACACTATATAGCATTCTGTGTACTGTTCTGTGTCTGCTGGGAACAGTAGTACACCGCTCGTTCAGCCACACTATATAGCATTCTGTGTACTGTTCTGTGTCTGCTGGGAACAGTAGTACACCGCTCGTTCAGCCACACTATATAGCATTCTGTGTACTGTTCTGTGTCTGCTGGGAACAGTAGTACACCGCTCGTTCAGCCACACTATATAGCATTCTGTGTACTGTTCTGTGTCTGCTGGGAATAGTGGTACACCGCTCGTTCAGCCACACTATATAGCATTCTGTGTACTGTTCTGTGTCTGCTGGGAATAGTGGTACAACGCTCGTTCAGCCACACTATATAGCATTCTGTGTACTGTTCTGTGTCTGCTGGGAATAGTGGTACACCGCTCGCTCAGCCACACTATATAGCATTCTGTGTACTGTTCTGTGTCTGCTGGGAACAGTAGTACACCGCTCGTTCAGCCACACTATATAGCATTCTGTGTACTGTTCTGTGTCTGCTGGGAACAGTAGTACACCGCTCGTTCAGCCACACTATATAGCATTCTGTGTACTGTTCTGTGTCTGCTGGGAATAGTGGTACACCGCTCGTTCAGCCACACTATATAGCATTCTGTGTACTGTTCTGTGTCTGCTGGGAATAGTGGTACACCGCTCACCCGCCACTGTATAGCATTGTGCTCTGTGTCGCTGCTGGGAATAGTGGTACACCGCTCACCCGTCACTGTATAGCATTGTGCTCTGTGTCGCTGCTGGGAATAGTGGTACTGTATAGCATTTCTGTACTGCCACTGTACTGCTGCCAGTCAGCGTGTACTGTAAGGATAAGTGAAATGAGGAAGAAATCCGGTGAAAGAGGGAGGGGCAAGGGAAGAGGTGTTTCCCCTGACGGTTCACGTACAGGCCACAGGGGAGCACCCAAGAAAACCCACTCAATACCGCCCATGTTGTCCAGGACAACAACCCTCACAAATCCAAAAGAACAGGACCAGATAATTACTTGGATGACCTCTCAAGCGTCCAGCAGTGGGTTAAGCAGCACCAGCACATCACGCACGAGGTCCGAGTCCTCAGCCAGTTACAAGGAGCCAGTGGGCACAAAGCTGACACAACCGGCAGCGACACCACGCACACAACTGCCAGATAACCAGTCCGATGAATTACCTCAGGACACAATGGGGTATTCGCAGGAGCTATTCCCAGCCCAACAAACTTCCACCTTTCAAAGGTCAATGGAGGAACAGCCAGAAATGTTGTGCCTGGATTCACAACCGTTAACTGTGGGAAATGCACCGCGCACTGAAATACAAGGCGAGTCCGAAGAGGACTCGGAAACCCAAATCCCAGAGCAATTTGGGCAGGAGGGGTTGCAATTGCAGGAGGTCGGCCGACAAGATCTGGAAGACGACGTTGGAGTGTGCTGCGCAGAGGTTGTTGTGGGGAGCTCTACTCCACGGCGGCGGCCCACAATGACATATGACGAGTTTGAGGAGATGGAAGAGGAGGGTATGGACAATGTGGACAGAGACCCAGATTTTGTTTGTGAACGAGAACATCGCCGTCGTAGCAGCAGCACAGATGAGTCTGTTGAAGAACCCACTGCTGCACGAGCTCGCCTTGTGCCACAAGGTAGGCGGCGCGCAATTTCAGGCACCACAAGCGTGGAAGTTCAAGTGAGAGGCAAAAGAGGAGCAAACAGAAATCGCCAGCAAGGAGGCAGGTGCTCCAAAGTCTGGGCTTTCTTTGAAGACTGCACTGAGGATGTTACCATGGCGATTTGCAAGGTGTGCAAGACCCGCCTGAGCAGGGGGAAAAGTATTAACAACCTCTCCACCACCAGCATGAGCCGTCACATGCTATCCAAACATCCCACTCTTTGGGCAAACGCGTCAGGACAGGGTACCAGAAACAACACTGCCTCCCTTGGGTTCACCAGACCCGCCTCAGCAGCAGCAGTAGCCCAGCCATTGCGTGGTTCACAACATTCACAAACATCAGACGACGCTGACACTGTCACTTTCCGGAGTAGTGCTCTTGAGGTCTCCCAGTGTTCTTCAAACACAACAACCAACAGCCCTTCCGTGTGCAGCGCTACGGTTCAGTTGTCTGTGTCGGAGATGTTTGAGCGCAAGAGGAAATTGCCAGCAAATGACCCCCGGGCCGTGGCAGTAACAGCCAGCATAGCCAAGCTTCTGGCCTGCGAAATGCTGCCATATCGATTGGTGGAGACAAACAGCTTCAAGGGCATGATGTCAGTGGCCATCCCACGTTACGTGGTTCCCAGCCGCTACCACTTTGCACGCTCTGCAGTGCCTGAGTTGCATGAGCACGTGGTCAGCAAAATAACCCGAAGCTTGAAGAATGCCGTTGCCTGCAAGGTTCACCTCACCACTGACACCTGGACGAGTGCGTTCGGCCAGGGTCGATACATCTCCCTTACCGCGCACTGGGTGAACCTTGTGGAGCCTGGCAGCGATTCCTCACCTGCTACGGCACGGGTGTTGCCCACGCCACAAACAGCTGCACCGCCGTCCCTCCCACTGGATAACAGCAGCACCTACCTCTCTGACTCCTTCTCCTCCAACGCATCTCAAAGCTGTACCTCATCCGGAAACGCTAACCCAGCAGCAGTAGGATCGTGGAAGCAGTGCAGCACAGCTGTTGGCATGCGTCAGCAAGCGTTGCTGAAGCTAATCTGCCTTGGGGATAAGCAGCACACAGGGGAGGAAATTTGGAAGGGAATAAAGGAACAGACGGATTTGTGGCTGGCACCGCTGGACCTGAAACCGGGCATGGTTGTGTGTGATAATGGGAGTAATCTCATTCGCGCTTTAAGGTTGGCTAAGCTGACACACATCCCTTGCCTGGCGCACGTGATGAACCTAGTAGTTCAGCGGTTCCTGAGGACATACCCAGGCGTGGCCGATCTTCTGTTGAAGGTGCGTCGAGTGGCCAAACATTGTAGAACTTCCAGTACTGCTTCGGGGGCACTCGCCAAGATGCAGGAGCGCTTCAATCTCCCCCACCATCGCTTGCTGTGTGATGTCCCTACGCGCTGGAATTCTACGCTGCACATGCTAGCCCGCTTTTGCGAGCAGAAGAGTGCAGTGGTCCAGTACATGACGGCGCAGTACCGAGGCGCATCCGGCCAGCTGCCAAGCTTCTGTGGATCCGATTGGGCCAACATGTTGGACCTCTGCCAAGTCCTCCAAAATTTTGAGCAATCCACGTTGCTTGTGAGCAGTGACAACTCTTCAGTCAGCATTACCATACCACTGCTGTGTTTACTGAAGAGGTCGATGTTAAAAATCAAGGAAACAGCTGTCATGATGCAACTGGGGGAATCTGAAGGAGAAAACGATCAGCGTGATGGTACCAACATCAGGCCATCCGCCTCAGGGAACGCTGGCCCCAGCAGCTATGACGAAGAAGAGGAGGAGGAACAGCTGGAGTTGGAGCAGGAATTTCATGCCACCACTGACGAGGGCCAGAGCGGTGCACGTTGGACTTCCACAATTCAACGCGAATGGTCAGCAGAAGCAGACCAGGAGGAAGGTGACGACTATGATGCATCACAACAACTATCACAACGCTCACAAGAGGATGATGAGGATTCTGGTAGGACTCTGGCACACATGGCTCAATTCATGCTAGACTGCATTGAACGTGACCCACGCATTGTGCGCATTCTGGACAACACCAATTACTGGGTTTATACCCTTCTGGATCCACGGTACAAACACAATGTTCCAAAACTGCTTGAAGAAAGAGTCAGACAGGTCAAAATGGAAGAATACCAGCAGGCCCTTGTGGAGACTTTAGAGAGGAGATTGACATCCTCCCCCTCCTCTAGCCAGTTGTACGCAGACAGACTGACTTCCGCAAACCCAGGACGACCAGGAGGGCAGCAAACAACGCAAGCCGCAGCTAGTACCCAAAAGGGAATGGTATCGGCAGTGTCCTTGGAGTGGGAAAATTTTCTGACACCCATGCAGCAGCAGCCCACAGAACAGCAAGCGTGCAGATCCACCTCCAACACCGATCGCCTGGAGAAGATGGTCAAGGACTACATGTCAGATGACGTAGCTGTGTCTAACAATCCATCTGCACCCTTCAACTATTGGGTATCGAAGCTAGACACCTGGCACGAACTGGCAATGTACGCAATAGAGGTGCTGGCTTGCCCGGCAGCCAGCGTTATGTCGGAACGCTGTTTCAGTGCTGCCGGAGGCATCGTCACAGATCGGCGTATCCGCCTCTCCACAGAAAATGCAGACCGTCTGACTCAAATTAAAATGAATCAATCCTGGATTGGAAACGACTACGCAACACTCCAGGACCCCAACCAAGTAACATGACCAATGAACATCTGGGATGGTTTAGCGTTTCCGGTCCCTGTTTATTGAACCTCTCATCTGTATTACACTTATGACTGCATGGCGGCAAAAAGCATTGCTATATCCGCACGCTTTTTGTCCTCATGCAAGGCCTGTGTTGTTGTGTCTCAAAAAGCTTGGCCTTCTCCTCCTGCGCCTGCTCCTAGTCCTGTTCCATCACGTCTGCTGCTGCTGGGTTAGCATTTCCAGTCCCTGTTTATTGAACCTCTCATCTGTATTACATTTATGACTGCATGGCGGCAAAAAGCATTGCTATATCCGCACGCTTTTTGTCCTCATGCAAGGCCTGGGTTGCGTCTCAAAAAGCGTGGCCTTCTCCTCCTGCGCCTGCTCCTGTTCCATCACGTCTGCTGCTGCTGCTGGGTTAGCGTTGCCGCTCCCTGTTTATGGAACCTCTTATCTTTATTACATTTATGACTGCATGGCGGTACAAAGCATGCTATCCGCACGCTTCTTGCCCTCATGCAAGGCCTGGGTTGTTGTGTCTCACAAAGCGTGGCCTTCTCCTCCTGCACCTGCTCCTGTTCCATCACGTCTGCTGCTGCTGCTGCTGCTGCTGGGTTAGCGTTGCCGGTCCCTGTTTATGGAACCTCTTATCTTTATTACATTTATGACTGCATGGCGGTACAAAGCATGCTATCCGCACGCTTCTTGCCCTCATGCAAGGCCGGGGTTGTTGTGTCTCACAAAGCGTGGCCTTCTCCTCCTGCGCCTCCTCCTGTTCCATCACGTGTGCTGCTGCTGGGTTAGCGTTACCGGTCCCTTTTCCTGGAACCTCTTATATGTATTACATTTATGACTGCATGCCGACAAAAAACATGTTACCTGTGCAAAGAAAACAGACATTTCCCGCATTTAAAAGACAGTTTTCCCTTTGAAACTTTAAAATCGATTTTCTCAAAAACTATAAGCTCTTTTTGCAAATTTTTTTTTTCCTCTTGTACCCACTCCCAAGGTGCACATACCCTGTAAATTTGGGGTATGTAGCATGTAAGGAGGCTTTACAAACCACAAAAGTTCGGGTCCCCATTGACTTCCATTATGTTCGGAGTTCGGGTCGAACACCCGAACATCGCGGCCATGTTCGGCCTGTTCGGCCCGAACCCGAACATCTAGATGTTCGCCCAACACTACTCTTAACCAGGATGACATCACAGGACCAAAACAGAAACTAATGGATTACAACGCACCCATTAACTCTTTCCAATCCTATTTTGGACTATGTCCAACATTGGCCTTTTCCTTTATAGGCCCAATGTCAGACATAGTCCGACATAGTGAAAAAATTGGTGGTGCTAGGAGGCGCTGTTGCCAATAATCAGATCAAAGTGCGAGATCAATTAAAAGTGTTGGACTAAGTCCAACAGTCTGATCACCTCCCATCCACCGCCCCTTGTAACAAAAATATTAAGTGAGTGCATTTGAGCTTGCTGTAGAGGCACCACTGCCGATGGTGTTCCCTCTATCCAGCCTCTATACAGCCCAATAATGGAATAACTGTGGTGTGCATGCGTAGGGGGGGGGGGGTTAGCGACAGCTCCAACTGGCCCCACCACTGCCACTGGTGTCGGGTCACCTCTTCCCTTTAGTGCCAGGAGGTAAAGGAGTTCCGTGAATAGCCTGCTAGCCGCTGATCGTGGCTAGCAGGCTGCTTGTAAACGTAAGGGGAAAGAAATCCCCTTTGTTTACAAGTGTACAGCGCTGTTGGGGGCCGAGAGTGCTGTACAGATCAGCGATCCCCGGCCTCTGATTGGCCGGGGAGCGCCCTCCTCTCCTAGCCTGATGCCTATGAGAGGCGGAACAGGACGGATCGCCGTCCTGTTCCAATTCTTGTGACGGAGGGGAAGAGGGAAGGGGAGGGAGGGGGAAGGGGAGAGAGAGAGCCTCGCTGAGGCAATTGAAAAGAAAAATAAACAAAGCCTGCAGCGATCAGACCCCTCCGGATCACCCCCAAACCTTTTCTCTGATCAATCACATACCCCAGTAATCTGAAAAATGTAAAAGCAGGGTGGTGGGGGGAGGAGATGTGGCTGATCGGGTAAAGGATTTGTAAAGGGTTACAATGGATACAGTAATGCTCCAGCATAATGTGAAGCCATTCTTAAAGTGAACCTCCAGACTAAAATCTACTCAGCAGCACTGAAAAGGCTTGGTGTTTCTTTAACAGTTTCACGGCATCAGAACTTTGTTTTTCTTACCCAAGCCTCATTTTTAGCTGCACAGAAGAAATCTGCCAAGGCATTTTTCCCTGGATGCTCTGCAAAGCATGATGGGATTTCTGATGTTGTTGTTCTCGTTCTGCTGTTTTGGTGCAAATTGTTTTTTTTTCTTTTTTTTAAATTTGAGATTTGAAGCCTAGCGCACGCAGCTGGGAGGGGTGATCAGGACACAGGACAGTTGGAACTGTGTCTCATGCTTCCTGTCATCTCCTTTCAACCAAAAAGATGGCTGCCCCCATGAAAAAGATGGCTGTCCCCATGAAATCACAAACATTTGCCTGTTCTTTAACATAACTAATGTAACTTAATGACAGTATCTTTGTTTAGGCTGAAGTTCCTCTTTAACTACTTCACGACTGCCTCACGCCAATGGGCGTGACCGCGGCGGCAGCCCCAGGACTGCCTAACGCCAATTGGCGTCAAGTCCTGGGGCTGCAGTTTCCCAGGAAACGGCCGCGCATGTGCGCAATCGTTCCCTGCCGCTTCACGGAACGGAGTTCCGTGAATAGCCTGCTAGCCGCTGATCGTGGCTAGCAGGCTGCTTGTAAACGTAAGGGGAAAGAAATCCCCTTTGTTTACAAGTGTACAGCGCTGTTGGGGGCCGAGAGTGCTGTACAGATCAGCGATCCCCGGCCTCTGATTGGCCGGGGAGCGCCCTCCTCTCCTAGCCTGATGCCTATGAGAGGCGGAACAGGACGATCGCCGTCCTGTTCCAATTCTTGTGACGGAGGGGAAGAGGGAAGGGGAAGGAGGGGGAAGGGGAGAGAGAGAGCCTCGCTGAGGCAATTGAAAAGAAAAATAAACAAAGCCTGCAGCGATCAGACCCCTCCGGCGGTATGTCCCCTTAGGGACAAAAAAAAGGAGGTGAGTCTGATCGCTGAGCATCTAAGCTGGGCTGTGCAGAAGGCTGAAAAGCCTGCACAGCTCAGCAATGCAAAAATGAGCCTGGTCTTTAGGGGGGGTTACCACTGCGGTCGTCAAGTGGTTAAGTGATTCCAACAACAGACGAAGGTAAAGACAATGCTATTAAAGAGACAGCTAAACATTAAATTAATGATAGTGGAACACTGAATATCTGAAATTCATGTTTCATAGCTGTAAAGCCTGCATAGCATATTTATAAATTATATTGCCTAATGACATTGCAAGTGGAACTTTGTAACCTTAAAGGATACCCGAACTGAAATGTGACATAATGAGATAGACATGTGTATGTACAGTGCCTAGCACACAAATAACTATGCTGTGTTCCTTTTTTTCTTTCTCTCCCTGAAAGAGTTAAATATCAGGTATGTAAGTGGCTGACTCAGTCCTGATTCAGACAGGAAGTGACGACAGTGTGAGCCTCATTGATAGGGAATTCCCCTTTTTACCTCTTTCTTGTTCTCAGAAGCCATTTTCTGCTAGGAAAGTGTTTTATAGTTGAAATTTCTTATCAGTGAGGGTCACACTGTAGTCACTTCCTGTCTGAGTTAGGACTGAGTCAGCCACTTGCATACCTTATATTTAACTCTTTCAGGCATAGAAAGAAAAAAAGGAACACAGCATAGTTATTTGTGTGCTAGGCACTGTACATACACATGTCTATCTCATTATGTCACATTTTAGTTCGGGTATCCTTTAAGGGTAGCAAAGTAAATGTATTGCATGAACTGCATTGTGCACAGATAATTTCTACTACAGGATATCAGGTAATTACCACACTGACTCCAATTACTGCTATATTTTTAATGGCTGGGTTAAGATTTTTTTTCTTCACACTATCATTGGTCACACCATTCAATGTAGTCAAGCCTGCTTTATAAATGCATCAATGGGTTGCTTTTTGTGCAAAGTGCTGCAATTTAAAGACATATACTTAGGGGCATATTTATCAGCCTTTTATAGGTCTTCCCAACAGTGCTATTTCATGAGCCTATGATTATAAAAATATTAGAGCTAGCATTGCCAGCAGCTATTTCCCTGGATGTCATGGTCTTGTACAGTATGTGTGCCTGTGGAAAAGTGAGATTCCAAATGTAGGAACACACAGTCTATATACGTAGGTCTCATATATATACACTCAGAGATACGCAGCACTGAGACATGAACAAGGTGAGAGGAATTATACGGAATAAACATTTTGGTAAATATACGTTGCACCCAAGGGTGCCCTTGTACATTAGGACCAATACCGTATGTTGCTTAAAAAGAAATTCCACTTTTGTTTACGAAAACGTATTGCTTTATTATTGTTATTTATTTTATTTATAAAGCACTAACATACTGTATTATGCAGCGTTAACAGTAGATACATATAATGATACAAAGGATGACAGACGTAACCAGGTTATATAAAGTAGGAGAAAGCTTCACAAGGAAAACAGGGGTACAAGATACATGATCATGTGATTCTGGGCTGGTTGGGTAGGCCCAGTAATACAAATACAAGGCGGTCATAGAAAAAGTGCACACGATCATGTAGAATACACTAGGGAAGGCAGGGCCAAAGGCTTACAATCTAATGCTGGGTACACTCGATACGCTTTTCCACTCTATTTTCCACCCAATCGTTTTTTTCGCTCGATTCTGCGCTCAATTCTCTTATCTTCTACTTGTTTTTTCTTATTTTTTTCCATTCACTTCTATGAGAAATCGAGCCAGAAAATGATCGGAAAGAATATTGGACATGTCTGAAATTATCTATCGAACACATCTATCGGGGATAAAAACGTATGATGTATTCCCAGCATAAGGGCCAAAGGCTTACAAACTAATTGCTTTTAGCTTGATCATATATTTTACAAGGATTAACAGGAGATGTTATTTCAGTTTGTTTTTGTTTATAGGACTATGAAATGATATGTTTCCATGGTGTTCCTAACAGAAAGGCCCATATCCTATTAATTTTTCTCCAAGGAAATAGTTTCACACCTTAGCAGTAAAGTACATTTAAAACTCCCAGCAAGCTATTCTTTAGATAAGATGAAAAATTATCTCTTGGGAGAAAATTCAGGAGAAAAAGTTAATTGGATATGGGCCAAAGTGGCAGATATGAGTGTGAAAGTTTGCTCTCATTCAGAGGATTAGTCCATGAGTTAAAATTCCATGAGTCCATGAGTAGTAAAGGTTATCTTGTGCAACTAATTACTTATTAGCAAGGTGGGAGTTTCTGGACAGTCTTGTGATAAGAGTAAACTAGAGCAGTGTTTCTCAACGTTTAGTATTGGAATGTACACCTTGTGAAAGTGTGAAAGCCTGTGTATACCAAGTACCCCCCGGCATGGTAAAGGTTATTATGAGTACCCATTGACAAAATTATATGTAATCATAGTACATGGTAATTGGTTCTAAACAATTTCCAGCATGTACTATTTTTTTTATTCAGCTAAAATGCTAATTTGGTCACTCCAGATTGGGCACTTTTTGGCATTTTAGAGATGGAAGGAATAAGAGTTACTAAAGGTTGTAAAAAGCTTGCTCTTATCATTTCTGCACTCCTCCAATGCTCACTCAGTTCAAATGAAAACTCTATAATGTTTTCTTGATGGACTGGGTGGAAACATCCCAAAAGAAGGAGACTTGTACCGAAAATGTCTTTGAGGACACATTATCTAAGCCAATTAAGGAGAGCATTATTGCAACTTTCCATTACACAAAGTGGTATTTAGAAAGAGAGATCTTAAATGATCCACCTTTTGTGATAAGAGAATGTAGAACAACTTGATATTGGGTTTTCCTTTTTTTTGTGTGTATTTCATATAACTCGTTTGGATTTTTGCCAACGGTCTGATGTGATTTTCTGTCATAATAACACTATCTGTTGTTAGTGATTGCTTTCCCTTTTTAATATTCGTAATTGCAATTGTGAATTTTTCTGTATATCCCCCTTTGTCTTACTTCCTCTTCAATAAAAATTGTTGAAAAAAAAATACTAATTTGGCAATGTTTATATACTGTATATTAATAGATAGGATTTATTATTTTCCAAAGCTCTAAATTTATTATACTTAGTTGATAGAGATTATGCAAAATTTCATATAAAATTTTGCAATTACAACAGCCACAAGTAATTAAGATTTTGAAATTCAATTGATTTGGCATAATCCATTTGTAATTTTGCGTAATTACGTGTAATTTTGCATCGAATTTATCAGTTAATAGTAAAAGTCCCCATGCATGCTGTCGTCACCAAAATTGCTATGTATGTTAAGGAAAAAAGTGGAATCAAGTAAAACACATTTTTTTTAAAAGACCTTGTCGTTTTTGAGAATATGGATTTTAAAAGTTCAAAGAAAAAATGTTTTTTAAACTTGGTAAAATTACATTTTGCTGTGGTTACCAAGTTTAAAAACCATTTCCTTTGAATTTTTAAAATTGGTCTTCTCAAAAACTATGTCTTTTGATAAAATGTACTTGTCTTCACAATTCCCCTTAACATACAGTGGGTTGCAAAAGTATTCGGCCCCCTTGAAGTTTTCCACATTTTGTCACATTACTGCCACAAACATGCATCAATTTTATTGGAATTCCACGTGAAAGACCAATACAAAGTGGTGTGCATGTGAGAAGTGGATCGAAAATCATACATCATTCCAAACATTTTTTTACAAATAAGTAACTGCAAAGTTGGGTGTGCGTAATTATTCGGCCCCCTGAGTCAATACTTTGTAGAACCACATTTTGCTGCAATTACAGCTGCCAGTCTTTTAGGGTATGTCTCTACCAGCTTTGCACATCTAGAGACTGAAATCCTTGCCCATTCTTCTTTGCAAAACAGCTCCAGCTCAGTCAGATTAGATGGACAGCGTTTGTGAACAGCAGTTTTCAGATCTTGCCACATATTCTCGATTGGATTTAGATCTGGACTTTGACTGGGCCATTCTAACACATAGATATGTTTTGTTTTAAACCATTCCATTGTTGCCCTGGCTTTATGTTTAGGGTCATTGTCCTGCTGGAAGGTGAACCTCCGCCCCAGTCTCAAGTGTTTTGCAGTCTCCAAGAGGTGTTCTTCCAAGTTTGCCCTGTATTTGGCGCCATCCATCTTCCCATCAACTCTGACCAGCTTCCCTGTCCCTGCTGAAGAGATGCACCCCCTGAGCATGATGCTGCCACCACCATATTTGACAGTGGGGATGGTGTGTTCAGAGTGTTGTGCAGTGTTAGTTTTCTGCCACACATAGCGTTTTGCATTTTGGCCAAAAAGTTCAATTTTGGTCTCATCTGACCAGAGCACCTTCTTCCACATGTTTGCTGTGTCCCCCACATGGCTTGTGGCAAACTGCAAACGGGACTTCTTATGCTTTCTGTTAACAATACCTTTCTTCTTGCCACTCTTCCATAAAGGCCAACTTTGTACAGTGCATGACTAATAGTTGTCCTATGGACAGAGTCTCCCACCTGAGCTGTAGATCTCTGCAGCTTGTCCAGAGTCACCATGGGCCTCTTGACTGCATTTCTGATCAGCGCTCTCCTTGTTCGGCCTGTGAGTTTAGGTGGACGGCCTTGTCTTGGTAGGTTTACAGTTGTGCCATACTCCTTCTATTTCTGAATGATCGCTTGAACAGTGCTCCTTGGGATGTTCAAGGCTTTGGAAATCTTTTTGTAGCCTAAACCTGCTTTAAATTTCTCAATAACTTGATCCCTGACCTGTCTTAATACTATCTGTCCCCGGATTCTGCACGACAACCTCACAGAGCTAAATGTCCATCCAACCCTTGGTCTCTGGATCATAGACTTCCTCTCGAACAGGTCCCAGGTTGTTAAGCTAGGTGACATATCCTCCAGACCCAGAGTGACCAACACTGGAGCCCCTCAAGGCTGTGTCTTGTCACCATTCCTGTTCTCTCTATACACGAATAACTGTATATCCACAGAGGACTCTGTCAAAATCGTCAAATTTGCGGACGACACCACAATTATTGGCCTCGTCAGTGAGAACGACGAGCAGGCTTACCGCAAGGAGGTGGACAGAATCTGCAATTGGTGCCGCGAGAACGGGCTGGTTCTCAACACGGCCAAAACAGTGGAGATGGTCATTGATTTCAGGAAGCATGCCAGCATCCCTCCCCCGATATACATTGAGGGCACTGAGGTCGCTAGGGTTCCCAGTGTCCGCCTTCTGGGAACAACCATCTCTGATGACCTGACCTGGAGGGCAAACACTACCGCAACCCAGAGGAAAGCGCAACAAAGACTCTTCTTCCTTCGCCAACTAAAGAAGTTCGGCATGGCCCATGAACTTCTGAGGTCCTTCTACTCAGCTACAATCGAGTCGGTCCTCTGCTCATCCATTCTGGTCTGGTTTGCTAGCTGCACCGCCAGCGACAGATATAAACTCCAGAGGGTCATCAGCTCAGCGGAGAGGATTATCGGAAAACCCCTCCCCCCTCTAGATCTCATCTATAACACCAGACTGCGTAATAGAGCACTGAAAATTGTGGGCGACCCCTCTCATCCTGGTCACAGGTCTTTCAGCCGACTCAAACTGGGCCGGAGGTTTCGGTCCATCCCTGCTAAGACCACCAGGCGCATAAACACTTTTTTTCCCACAGCCGTTAGACTCTTGAACTCTTCCCACCCTTCCAACCCCCCCACCCTGCTGCCATCTACGGCCTAAGACCTGACTTTGGCTGCGGCCGCTCTTGCTTGCTTGCTTGCTTACTGCTGGCCTAGTTGTACTAGTTTCACTACCCTCTGCTACACACTGTAATTTCTGATGGAACTGTAACTGCGCTACTGCAAATGTTGTATTACTCCTGTTCTGTTGTATCGCTCGTGTTCTGTTGTACTTCTCTGCATTATTTTGCTGTTGTTGTATTATTACTATCTCTGTGTTATTACTAACTCTGCGCTACTACTATCTCTGCACCAATCAATGTGCCAAACCCAATTCCGGGCACGGTCCAACCGTGCTTGGCGAAATAAATTCTGATTCTGATTCTGATTCTGTCTTGGACCTGTCTTGTGTGTTCTTTGGACTTCACGGTGTTGTTGCTCCCAATACTCTCTTAGACAACCTCTGAGGCCCTCACAGAGCAGCTGTATTTGTACTGACATTAGATTACACACAGGTGCACTCTATTTAGTCATTAGCACTCATCAGGCAATGTCGATAGGCAACTGACTGCACTCAGATCAAAGGAGGCCGAATAATTATGCACACACCACTTTGCAGTTATTTATTTGTAAAAAAATGTTTGGAATCATGTATGATTTTTGTTCCACTTCTCACGTGTACACTACTTTGTATTGGTCTTTCATGTGGAATTCCAATAAAATTGATTCATGTTTGTGGCAGTAATGTGACAAAATGTGGAAAACTTCAAGGGGGCTGAACACTTTTGCAACCTACTGTATGTAGCAATTTTGGCATGATAGCATGTATGGGTCTTTACTATTAACGGATAGTCAGTGCAAAATTACGCAAATTTACCCCTAATTGAGAAATTACAGTTCCTGATTACAAACAAAATTAATTACATTTTTTTCTGAAATGTTTCATTACGATTTTGCATTGTACGATACAGCGTGGAAGGGATGTATGAACACATGCAGACATCCCGACGCCTGTTTTTCATGGTGAGAACGTACTGTGGGGCAAAGTGGTGGATGGGAACATGGTTGCTTTAAGTGCTGAGATGGGCAGTGACATATACAGGTGAGGCTGATACAGCCAATTGTTGTGTGTATTTAAGAGCAGAGAGCAGCGAACGCTCCAGCTCTATTGTGGGCTATACTGCTGTGGGTTTTTTTTTGTGGTGGGGGGATGCTTTCTTTATTTTATACACTGTGTGTTCTATTTCCTGACGAAGCGCTTGTTTTATAGAGTGAAACTAGTCCTAGTCGAATGACACCAGCACTGTAATTTATTGTAAAGTACCTGCGTCTTATGTTCCGAATGTAACAATTACTCTGCTGCAGTGTGAATAGCTACACCCCAGTATTTTTGACTGAATTTCAGCCACTGGGGTGGATCAGCAAGGACCTCTCACCCGGAGGCAGTGTATTTTACCCCCTGGACCCATCAGAAGTACGGCCTTGGGTACATGTACCACATGTTGAGAACCTAAGCTCTAGTGTCTATGTCTCAGCCTAGCGGCTCTGTCAGAGGCATTAGGCTGAGACACTTGTTGCTGTATGCTCCATCACCTATTGCCTGGTGGAGCGGGGCCACACCTGCGATAGCATTGCAACTGTTTTTTGGAGTATATTAATAAATCTAAACCTTTGAAAATTGACAGTTTCCTGTCTGCTTTGAGGAGGTAAGTCCACCTCTGCCTCCTCAGCAGTTTTAACGTTTTTAGCATATTTTATCCTGTTGACGCCTCTGCGCTTTGAGTCCGCCAGGAGAAAAGCGCGATATAAATGTTATTTGTCTTGTCTTGTCTATTTGTCTCTGTTCGATTCCTGCAGCACTGATCTATATTTATGGACTTAAAATAGAATTCCCCTTTCAAGTGTACAAGGCGACTAGATTTGCAGAAGCGGAGGGAGCAGGCATCTATGGGCAGCAGTCCTCATGCCCACCGCTCCCCCCACTCACCTCCAATTCCCTCTGATCCCTTGTAAAAGCCCCCATAAGCCATGTCAAGTTAGCCACTTTGTGTGCTGCTGCGCAAGCGTTGGCCTGGTGGTGCGCATCTGTGATTGTGTGCGCTACGCAAGGACTTATGGTGCTTATGGGCAAAGCGCTCCTGGCCACGGGGGTGTGATCAAGGATGCTGCATGTGCTGCGCATACATGCCTGCTCCCTCCATTAATACAAATCAAGTCGCCTTAGGTATCCTTTAAAATGCTCAAATCAAAAAACATATGATGCAATACTTCAGTGAAACCTAAGACATCTCTGCAAATGTTTGCTTGAGACTAACCACAGCAGTTTACAAAGTAAAAGCAATGTGATTACCAAGTTAATGCTAACTATTTTTGAAAAAATGTAATGGAGAGTATGGTTTGTTTAGTAAGTTCCATGTTCATTAAAATGAAAGTAGTCTTTAATTTAGAAATAATGTCGCTTTTCATTCCAATCATTAAAATAGTGACGTCAGCTATAAACGTTATGTCCTTTCCTGCCATTGATTTATTTGTACTGTAATACCTACGAAATGATAATTCCACCATAGGAAAGGTCATTGCTGTCACTGTATCTCCTGTTGCCATTCATTAACTTCACTGAGTAAAACCAATACTTTGATCTTATCTGAAGATTGTGTCACCAGATACATTTATTGTTTAGGAAGTGAATTTCCGTTGCACAGTTACTTAATGGCTACAGTTTTAATAACCGAACTCATATTTCCCTTATGAAGTCAGACATAGGCATAAGAGGGAGGAATACATTGGGATTTGCACACCATGACATTGTGAGATGGTAATAATCCCATACTTATTTGAAGAGCGGGGAATATATTACAAATTGATGCTATGTTTTAGTTCTTAGTTAGACAATATGATTGGGAGTAATGGTACTGCGCCAACCACTGACGCCAATCCAAAATGCTTGAACTCTGCAGTAGAGGCAGCACGGTGGCGTAATGGTTAGGGGACTTGCCTTTCAGCGATGGGTCCCCGGTTTGAATCTTAACCAGGACGCTATCCATTACATCCCAAAAATATACACATAAGTTAATTGGCTTCCCCCTAAATGGGCCCTAGACTATGACACATACACTACATGATATAGACATATGACTGTGGTAGGGATAAATTATTATAAATATGCCCATTGAAAGATCTTTTTTAGGGTACAGAAAAACTGGGAAAGCCTAGTAGTCATCATCATCAAGCAACATTTTTCACAAGGCAGGCTCTGTTTTGTTTTGCCTCCTTCCCCTCTCCTAAAACATAAGCTGAGTGCTAACAGGCAGGAAAACTGGTATTTGTGCATAGAGTGGATCATACTTCCCGTATTCATAACACAGGGGTGCCTTCTCCATCTCCAATATGTGTTGTATTGTTTATATTTCCAAATAAACATAAGTCTTTAGTTAGGGGAAAAGAACAGAAACACAGATGATCAGATCCAGCCTAATGGCTCATACTCACGAGGGACTTTTGTCGCCTCAACACGCGGCGCGCGCGTGTTGCGGCGACAGGTCGCCCGTGAGTATGGGCCGTCGCACGCGCGTGCACCCCGAACTGTCGCCCGTCGCTCATGTCGCCATGCGATTGAAACTTTCAATCGCATGGCGACAGTCGCCGCCGCACCTCCCCCGCAACTGTCGCTAGTCCGCGTGAGTACGCGGACTAGCGACAGCAACCTCCATTGTGGTAAATGGAGCTTCCGGCGGGGGGAGGAGGAACGTCGGCGACAGCTTCCGTCTCGCCGCTGGTCCCTCTTCCGCGTGTGTACGCGGAGGGACCTGGCGAGGAGCTGTCGCCCACACGCTCACGTGTGCTGGCGACAGGCCACTTCTGCAGCCCGTGAGTACGGGCCATAACAGTCTCATGGATGTGTGTGTCGGGAAAACTGCTGTTGGATTTCAATATGTTTGCTGGTCTGTAATTATTATCATCTCATGGCACTGTTTTTAGAGTATCTGCAATTAGGTTTACAGTCACATTAGTCTCAATTGGATTAAAGGTCCTTTAATTTAAATCCCAATAACATAATTAGCTTTTCTTTGTTACACAGCTTGAATGTCTCAAGGTAATTTTAGCAGTGCATGGATGTTGAGTTGAAGATTGAGACATGAAAGTTTAATGCACAATAGGTTGCAGTGAATATAAATATTATTTAAGTGACTTTCAGGACTGTTTGTATTGTATCATGAAAGACTGAATCTTTTTTTTAATAACGCAGTTTACTGCAGTGCAATGAATATGCAGCGTTCACAGTGAGATGTTAAAGAGACTCTGTAACAAAATGTTCATCCTCATTTCTTCTATCCTATAAGTTCCTATGCCTGTTCTAATGTGGTCTGGCTTACTGCAGCCTTTCCTACTTGCACAGTGACTGTATTATCTCTGTTATATGATCTAATCTTCTCTCCTCTGTTGGCTCTGTTGGGCTGAGGCAGTCAGGCAGGAATGTGCAGGGCTGCTTGTGATTGCATAGAAGCTATATACACCCTCTCCAGGCCCACTGCAGGCTCTGTATGACTCACACACTCTGCTTATGTGAACCTATCACAAGCTGGTTAGTTTGTTTGTAAACACTGCCTAAAACTGGCAATTACAAGCCAGGTTTGCAGCAGAGAGTGGCAGAAACAGCACAGAGGGGCCCAGGAGAACATAATAGAGAAAATGGTATGCTTTTTGTTGTAAGAATTTTAGAGTACAGATTCTCTTTAATGTTGTGTTGTAAATGTTGCATTATGGTAATGTACTGCTGCAGTGCGTTACCTCTAAAGGCAGATGTTAACAGAAACAGGGAAGCATACTTTTGATTGCCTGTATGCCTCACTGTACCTACTTTATGCAATGTTAATGCGGCATTAAGGTGCGTTGCTATTTTTTAGTTGCATAGCAATCTTGCGTTGTAACTTTAACGTTGCATCACAACGCAATGTCCCACTGTGAACCTAGCCTAAAGGTGCATTTACATCCCTTCTAACTGGATGGTGTGCACTGGCCTCTACGGACGGTTAAGTACCCCGGGGTGGGGGGGGGATTCTGTGGGCGAGTAGTGAGAAGTTAAGTCGTAGTAAAATATTAATACATTTTACAGATATTTTTACTATATGAATGAATTAGTAGAATATCGGTAAATTTACTGATATTCTACTACCTCTGTAAGTAGTGTCCTTTCCAACATGTGTTGCATTGTGTACAACAAACGTCTCTTGCATTCGGTTTTTAGCTCCTGCTGTATTTGTGCTGGAGAAGTAAAAGCGCAGTATGTGCCTTTAAAGTGTACCAGAGATGGGATGATTAAAAGATACTTACCCGGGGCTTCCTCCAGCCCCATAAGAACATAAGAGTCCCTAGCCGTCCTCCTGCGGTCTGCCATTCAGCCCCAATCAGTAGTGTTGGGCGAACAGTGTTCGCCACTGTTCGGGTTCTGCAGAACATCACCCTGTTCGGGTGATGTTCGAGTTCGGCCGAACACCTGGTGGTGTTCGGCCAAACTGTTCGCGTTCGCCCGAATGGCTCAATTCCTGGCCGAACCTGGCTGAACAGGGCCCCTGTTCGGCCGAACAGGGCCCTGTTCGGCCAAATACGGCCCCCCCTATGGGGTCGCAGGCATAAGGGGGGAGCATGCCCCAATCGCGGGGGGGTCGGAAATTCCCCCCACCCCCTCCACTAGCGCTCCCCCCTCTGCCCACTTCCCCATACAAAAGTTTAAGGAAAGTACCGGTGGTAGTGGATGGCCTGGCAGTGGCACTGTGGAGTGAGGAGGAGGAGTCCGGAGAGTGACGTGTTGAGGGAGGCCGGGCAGCGGGCGTGAGGTCAGAGAAAGGGCGGAAGTACCACAAGGGTACTACCGCTGAACCGCCCGCTGCCCGGCCTCCCTCAACGCGTCACTCTCCGGACTCCTCCTCCTCACTCCACAGTGCCACTGCCAGGCCATCCACTACCACCGGTACTTTCCTTAAACTTTTGTATGGGGAAGCGGGCAGAGGGGGGAGCGCTAGCGGAGGGGGTGGGGGGAATTTCCGACCCCCCCCCCCCGCGATCGGGGCATGCTCCCCCCTTATGCCTGCGACCCCATAGGGCCCCCAAAAGCGGGATGTTCGGGGAGTTCGGGGTTCGGCCCGAACATGCCAAACATCGCGGTCATGTTCGGCGAACTTTCCCGAACCCGAACATCCAGGTGTTCGCCCAACACTACCAATCAGCCCGGGTAACTGGCTTAGTCTCGTCAGTTGGGGTCTTCTGCACATGCGAAGTCCCGGGTAAGTATCAAAACTTTTAATTATTCTGTCTCTGGTTTACTTTGAATTGGCAGAGAAATCTTTCCTGTAGTCATTGATAAGTTAGGTGTTGCTTGGTTTGAGCACTTACACTTTTTCCCCATTGCACTGTAAAAAAACAAAAATCCAACCCAGCTCAAACCCCTATCTAGTCTGTAAAAAAAAACTGAATTAAAAACAGATATTTTGATTGCACATTTCTGCAAACATATGAAAAGCCACAATGTATCTGCAAGGCGGTCTCTGTAGCTGTGGTCCTGCTCTACAATGAAAATATCAAAATATATTGCAGCAGACAGACAATAGGAGCAGAAGACCTGAGTGGAATACATAATCAGGTACCAAGTATGCTTAAATGGCTGCAGCAGACCCTAGCTATCACTACTACCAAGCTTAAAAATAGACAGCCATTGTTTAATTTCAGTTATTTCAGGGAAGAGAAGAGGGTTCTCAGCACTCCCCATACGCTAATAGAGGAGACTAGACTGATCCATACCAATATATGCCTTGCTGCATTGTCCTGGATTGAACTTAGAGGTATGCTCTAGCCTTGGAAGTAGACAAGTGTGTATGGCTTTAAGAAGGAGGAGATAGGCTGGCACTGCCATTAAGCCTTTATCCAAAAAAGCAAGATAAAAAAGTCACTTACAGTTGCAGGTGGGGAGGATGGCTAGGTGGGCTATGGTTTAGGATTGATGATTTAGGGGGGCGCCAGGTGCTAGGACTTGTGTTAGCCTCTCTCTTCCTTCTTAAAGCCATAGTTTAATTTCAACGTATAACTTTTGTGGGTGGAGCACAATAAATGAGGTAATAATAACCCAATCAAGCAATAAAAAATAAATTAATAAGTAAACCAGCACTCAAGAAAAAACTTATAATAGATCTGCAAAAAAAATCCACTGTAAAATTAATTAAAAACAGAGATATTGCTGTACAAGTTTTCAGACTTATGGGAAACTCTGCAGTACCTCATTAATACTATATATCTGTAGAGGTGGTCACACACAATACAATTTTTTAAATATCTTTCCAATTCAAGAATTGCAATCAATTTTTCTGACTGATTGACACACACACACACACACACACACACACACACACACACACCACACACACACCACACACCACACACACACACACACACACACACACACACACACACACACACACACACACACACACACACACACACACACACACACACACACACACACACACACACACACACACACACACACACACACACACACACACACACACACACACACACACACTTTTCTTTCCCCAATTATGAAAAAAATGATTGAAAATTCTGAAGAAATTGCTTGGGTGTATATATTAAGAAATTGACAATATACCACACACCATTCAATTTTCATAAAAATTGATCAGGAAAATCCAACACTCCCGATCGACTTTTATAGAATAAAAACGGGAAATCCGACCAGATTTTTTATCGAATTTCCATAAAATCAGATCATTTTATTGTATTGTGTGTGACCACCTTAACTCTGATCCTTTTCTACAGTGAAATTGGATGCACACAGCATTGCCACAGAAAAAAAAATTGCTATCAAGGTTCATGCTAGTGATCATGAGGATTTGATCAGTATACGACCGCGTCATGTCGATGGGCGTGATCGTGGCGGAAGCCCCAGGACCGCCTAACGGGGATTTGCAGGAGATCGTGTGCGCTGATGCGCGCGCATCTCCGCTTGGATGACGGAGCTCCACTCCGTCACCAGTCTCACAACTCTGCTAGGAGACTGATAGATGGCCGTCTATTTAGTCTGTACAGCGCTGAGATCTAGCTGTGAGACACGGCTGTCCATTGAGATGCAGGAGAGCAATCAGCTCTTATTGGCTGAAGCCTATGATAGCCGATCACTGTCATAGGCTGGCAGAAAGAGGGAGGGAGGGGTATAAAAATAATAAAACAAATTAGCTTTTTTAAATAAAAAAACAATAAATATTTATAAAAACAAACAAACAAACAAACATCCTGGGAGCCATCACAGCCCACTAACAGAAACCTCTGTTGGTGGGCAGAAAAGGGAGGGGGAGAATCACTTGTTTGCTGAGTTGTACGTCCCTGCAGTGGCCTATTTTGTAAAAAATGGCCTGGTCACTAGGGGGGCTTAAGCCCAGGGTCCTCAAGTGGTTAAACATGCCAAAATCATAATGTTATAACATTACATTGGAAAAGAAGTACAAATGTACTCCATAATCATGCAAAATAGGAAAAGCATTTATTAATTAACGAAATGTTTTTAAAATGTGACCTTGGATACACTGTATCTTCTTTGCTTAATGTATATACTTTGAACAGTGATTAACATATGATAAATGTAAAATAGTGTCCAGTCTGTAGGTCTAAACACATTTGATTTCTGGATTTTGGAACTAAATTATACAACAAAACTGGTTTAAGTATTTGTAAATTTGGCTTTCCAGCAGCGTGAATATAATAGAATTTGCAAATTATATTTTGCTAGTTTAAAAAAGCTTCCTGTTTTAATCTTCCCTTCTTAAATTATTCGGTACTGCTAAAAAGATCCTTTGATGCTCTTACAGTCCATTCTCAATGTGACCACTGTTTACAAAAGTGAACTCTGATTCGAGCTTCAAATCCTATTGACTTTACTGTTTCTTACATTTTTATAAACTTAGCCACTTGACTACTACCAGAACAAAAAACCCCAGTACCGGTTAATTTAAGTTTTTCTTTGCTGCTTACAATTGTTCATGTACTGATGTAAACAATCTTGGTATAATTTATGTAAATGAATAGGGCCTTCTTTTGATACCAAATCTTTACATTAGCATTAGATTTTAAAAAAAAAAAAAACACGTATGAAAACAAATGAACATTTTTTTTGTTTGCCAAAACAAAATGTATTTTGAAAGCAGAAGTAATGTGTATTTTTATTTTTTTTAGCAATGTACAAGACACGTCTGCCACCAGCACCGCTTCTGTTGCTCCTCTGCTGTTGGCCCATTGATAAAGAACTTTTGTTCAAAACGACGCCATCCGTCTGGGTAAATAGGTGGTTGATGCCTCTCTATGGCTGCCACACTGTATTTTCTGGAACTCTGTTATTGCATTGCTCACTAGACTTTGATTGTGACAGTGTGTTTATATGCATTGGCTGCTCTATCCTGACGCATTTGCCATTAGGACCACTAGGTGATCCTGTTAAATACCTGCCTTAAAGAGAAACTCCGACCAAGAATTGAACTTTATCCCAATCAGTAGCTAATTCCCCCTTTTAAATGAGAAATCTATTCCTTTTCACAAACAGACCATCAGGGGGCGCTGTATGACTGATATTGTGGTGAAACTCCTCCCACAAGAAGCTCTGAGTACCGTGGTACTTCTGGCAGTTTCCTGTCTGTGAACCTTGTTGCATTGTTGGAAATAGCTGTTTACAGCTGTTTCCAACTGCCAAAGAAGAATGCAGCAGCTACAACACCTTCCAACAGTAAAAATGTCACCATGTGATAAATATCAGAATGTGAATCAGGGATTTAAAAGATTTTACAATGGGCAAACACTGACTAAATCATTTATACATAAGTATTGTAAAAATGAAGCACTTTTTTATTACATTATTTTCACTGGAGTTCCTTTTTAAGTTATAAGTCTTGCATATACAGTACATTGCTGTTACTATACTATGTACTCTAAGTAAATATTGTGTATAGATTTGTAATTTTTGGCATATTTTGATCAATTTCTTGTCAATCTTTAATACAAAGCTCTTTTTGCATTCAAATACTGCTAGCTGTACATGACTTGTTGTACATGTATGGTCCTATTTTGTGACACAGCGCCTATTAAGCATCCTTGTGCTTTTAATTGTATCAAGTTGCTTTATTTATATTAGGGGTGTGCATCCTGATTCCTCACTTGACTTTTCCTATTTTTATTTTTTTATCATGTTCAGTGTGGAGATACCAAAAGGAGAAAGGATTCTTGTGTTTTTGGGTTACAGAAGACTGTAAAGTCATCACAGGTTGTTTGGAACCATACATAATTCATGGTGGAGCAGATGTATCAAGACTTATTATATTACCCAAATAACTTTTACAAATCTAGGAAATTCCTCCAGGCATATTTGGCAGAGGCATAAGAAGGGATTTGACTCTTGTTTTTGTTTGTTTGTTTTTTCAATTTTATTTGGAAGAATGGGGTAAAGAATCATTAGAAATAAGAATGAAAAAAAAATGTTTTGCCCCTAAGAAACATCCTCATTTATAATCAAATGATGCCTAGGTCAAAACTATACCATAAACTACACAATAAAAATGTCCATCAGCTTTTCATGAGTTTAAGGTTACCACATAACAGTATCTTTGGTTGCATTTGAGAAAATGGAAGGGGCCAAAATCAACAAAGGAGTACAGTTTTGCATTTTAGATTTCATTTGTAAATAATGTACATAATGGAATGACTACAGCATGTTTCCACTTGGATTGATCATGATTCAAATGCTTGATATATGGTCATTTAAAAGTTTATCTTTTTAACAGTGGGGAAGAAGTATAAAATTAAGACTAAGTTTAAAGCTAAAATGAAGTAGAAGTACGGGACTCTTTCCAAGTTTCATTCATGCAAAGGCCAGGATTGGAACCACATTAGAGGCAGTGATACTTTGGCCCTATGCAAGTCTTAAATCTCCTGGGCATTACACATAAGTTAATGGGAGCAAATCAGTGGAGATGATAGGTTCTTGTGAATTACTGAGCAAGGTGCTGTGAGTGAAGCTCTATTCTGCCAGCAACCGTGCACTACGTTTCGTCTCAGTGTTTTCTTATTTTTTTAATTTTTTTGATAAAAAAAACCACATCTCCCTGCCTCCCAAACCCTTTTAATACCTTGTCCATCACATTCAGGCTCATATGGCCAGAATGGCTGAGCCAGAGAGAATATACTGAACCTATGTAAATCTGCTAAATAAAAATTGATCAGAGTGCCTGCTGTAGCCAACTCTGAAGTAGGAAGGTGGGCCTCTTGGAACTAGTCAACTCATATAGGCTTTGGTGCTGGCACTCATCAGCTGAGCACCTAGCACCATTCATCGCCGGATCTGGTACACATAACTGTGCAGTATCATCACAGGACAGAGACAGGATCACTGCATTCGATTCCAGACACTAATTTCTGTGTCAGCTTTTAAGACTCTCTTGAAGCATTGCAGCTAGCCGATGCACGCTGTGGATTGAGCAGCTCCAGAAGACTTCAAATAAGCAGAAGGTAAGCTCCAATCCACTCTTAATGTCATAGATGTGTCTAACCACTTGATCCAGCACAAACTACTAGTATCGTCACAACTTTGGTACATCCTTGAACATTGCATTCTAGCTATGACAACATTTTCAGTGCAAGGAACATTTTATTTGAATTTTATCCTGGGATTTTTTTCCAACAAATATATTCATAGTTTTTCCTGATCTCCCCGAACTGTAGTTGCAACCAAAGATTGAACTCACTTTAGTGAAGGTGTGAGCTAATTGAGTGGATGTGTTTGTACATATCAGGTTCCAATTGTAACCAATAGTGTTTTATTATCATTGTTTTATTCTTATTGAAGAGATTTAACATTTGGTCTGAGCACTCTGAAATCGTATTGTGCCATATACTGAACCATACCAGGCAACATTGTCCATGAGACTGAGGGGACTCTGCAGGAGAAGATATCCTTTCTCTCTTTTGCAAAGCTCCCATCCATGTAAAGGACAAGGGACTTAACCCCCCCCCCCCCCCCCCCCTTCATTTTATTAAAGAAAAAAATTAAAAATTTCTTTTTTATATTCATCATTTTTCTTCTGACATTTTCATCTCCATACTCAGAGATACTTTTGCCAGGGTTCCAATTACTGCTGTAATAGTACATTATAAAAGTTCCAGCATGAAGCATTTTTGAGTCTACCACCAGGGCTCCACATTGGTGTTTTAACTGGGAGGATTCATATTGATTCAATGGACCCTGACAGGAGATTTAAAGTGTACTGAGCAGCATTTTTGTATGTTAAAAAAAAGGTTCACCATAAGGGAGGTTTGTAATGGTGTGTGCCTTGGGGGTTGGGGGAGGGCCATTACTTACCTATGGGGTGCTGCTCCTCTGACCTCAGACCCTTTGTGATCCTCAAATCTCTCAAGCTGACTACAGTTGCTCTGGTGCATTTGTAATTACGGGGGTCACGTGTGCACGCTGTGATGCATGATGGGAGATGTAGCCCGGGAGATGTGAGTGCAGCACTGTACTCCCTCGACTACATCTCCCTGTTGAGAATTACAAATGCCTACAGTTGGTTCAAAAAGATGAAGCATCCTGAACAGACCAGAGAGCCAGAGGATCAGCAACCCATAGGTAAGTAATGGTGCTCCTCCTGACCCCCCCCCCCCCCCACCCCACCCCCGTGGCACACACTATTATGAACCTTCCTAATGCGGAGGTTGATTTTTTTTCACGTGTTTATTATGTTCAAACCTGGAAATTTACCGTAGGAGGGGGTATCATGCATTCTATGTCACTACAGTGCCTCTTTAAGGACCATTTTAAATATTTTGAAAGTTAAGCCTCCAAAATAAATTGCTCATCTAATTTTTAGCTTCTAATGTATGCTTAAATGACAAGCCAGGCACAAGTCTTTAGCAGGGATTGTTTTCTCTCTTTAGGGGAATGCAGACATAAAAGGTTTGCACTGTTTCTGATAAATGCAGGCAGTCTTTGAAGGCCTGAATAATCAATGCTAAGGGGACTAAAGCTTGTATGTGGTTTTATTGTGAGTTATTTAAAGCACGTCTGCCTCAATGATTATTATATTGATGTCCATTTCTTGTGGTACAATACAAGCAGTTAAAGGTAAGTATAGTTTAAGCGTCTAAATTATGCACTGAGAACTTTAAACGTCTAATATATTTATTTAATTACATTTAGCAGAAAAGATCAATGCAGAGAAAGATTCTGCTCTCTAGAATCAATGTGATACTTCCTTTCCCGCTTCCCTAATGCAACGCTAAGCATGAAATAATTATATGCATCAGTTATTAGATCATCAATTCAGCTATTCTATACAAACCGACCCTAAACCTGACAAGGCTGACTCTTTATAAGATCATAGGGCTTATTAACAAAGGTTGTCTGGCCTGGAGACAATCGGGAAAATATAAATTTTTCCACAAACTTAGTCTGGGTTTATTACAAATTGTCTGCTATTAGATGGAAAAGAGTTTTTTTTTCTTCTTTAGCGATAATCCACGCTACTTTTGCTTTAGGCCTGAAATACCCTGTTTTACCACATGGTAACGCAATGGAAATGCAAGTCAATGGGGCCTTTTACACTCATCACATTGCGTCGCACTGCACCGGAAGTGTTCATCCAGCCACAAAACCGAAGCACAGCCTGCAGCATGTTACCGCAAGGACCATGCTTAACGCGCGGTGCGTGGTGTAATGGAAGTCAATCAGTGATGCAGTAAGTGTGGTGTTTAGCAGTGCACTTGCGCAGACTGACAAGAATCCTGCCCAGCAGGGAGTTTGTCACTGAATGTGGGGAAGCACTATGCATATGACCGTCGGCGCACTCTGCGACAGGGTCATATGTTTGTCATGTTTTGCGATGCGGTGGAATGCGGCAGGAACATGGCATTGCACTGCAACACAAAAATCAAATGAAATACTGGCTAAATGGATTTAAATGGAGACAAAAAACCCAAACCATTTGTGTTGCAAAATGTGAAATATAAAAAAAGAAATGGCATGAAATACATTGAGTCAAGAGAAGGCATAATTAATGGGATGTTCAGTAGTTTTTAAGTGTGCAATAGGCTTGAATAGTTCATTCAATTGTATGGACCTATAGTTATATGAAGGAAAAACACCCTATGAAAATACTAAGGAGTGAAGTGTGTGTGGGGGGGGGGGGGTCTGGGGTAGTGTTGGGCGAACAGTGTTCGCCACTGTTCGGGTTCTGCAGAACATCACCCTGTTCGGGTGATGTTCGGGTTCGGCCGAACACCTGATGGTGTTCGGCCAAACTGTTCGGCCATATGGCCGAACTAAGAGCGCATGGCCGAACGTTACCCGAACGTTCGGCTAGCGCTGTGATTGGCCGAACGGGTCACGTGTAGTGTTGGGCGAACATCTAGATGTTCGGGTTCGGGCCGAACATGGCCGAACTCCGAACATAATGGAAGTCAATGGGGACCCGAACTTTCGTGCTTTGTAAAGCCTCCTTACATGCTATATACCCCAAATTTACAGGGTATGTGCACCTTGGGAGTGGGTACAAGAGGAAAAAAAAATTAGCAAAAAGAGCTTATAGTTTTTGAGAAAATCGATTTTAAAGTTTCAAAGGGAAAACTGTCTTTTAAATGCGGGAAATGTCTGTTTTCTTTGCACAGGTAACATGCTTTTTGTCGGCATGCAGTCATAAATGTAATACATATAAGAGGTTCCAGGAAAAGGGACCGGTAACGCTAACCCAGCAGCAGCACACGTGATGGAACAAGAGGAGGGTGGCGCAGGAGGAGAAGGCCACGCTTTGAGACACAACAACCCAGGCCTTGCATGAGGACAAGAAGCGTGCGGATAGCAATTTGCATTTTGTCGCCATGCAGTCATAAATGTAATACAGATGAGAGGTTCAATAAACAGGGACTGGAAACGCTAACCCATCACAGATGTTCATTGTTCATGTTACTTGGTTGGGGTCCGGGAGTGTTGCGGAGTCGTTTCCAATCCAGGATTGATTCATTTTAATTTGAGTCAGACGGTCTGCATTTTCTGTGGAGAGGCGGATACGCCGCCGATCTGTGACGATGCCTCCGGCAGCACTGAAACAGCGTTCCGACATAACGCTGGCTGCCGGGCAAGCCAGCACCTCTATTGCGTACATTGCCAGTTTGTGCCAGGTGTCTAGCTTCGATACCCAATAGTTGAAGGGTGCAGATGGATTGTTCAACACAGCTACGCCATCTGACATGTAGTCCTTGACCATCTTCTCCAGGCGATCGGTGTTGGAGGTGGATCTGCACGCTTGCTGTTCTGTGTGCTGCTGCATGGGTGTCAGAAAATTTTCCCACTCCAAGGACACTGCCGATACCATTCCCTTTTGGGCACTAGCTGCGGCTTGTGTTGTTTGCTGCCCTCCTGGTCGTCCTGGGTTTGCGGAAGTCAGTCTGTCGGCGTACAACTGGCTAGAGGAGGGGGAGGATGTCAATCTCCTCTCTAAAGTCTCCACAAGGGCCTGCTGGTATTCTTCCATTTTGACCTGTCTGGCTCTTTCTTCAAGCAGTTTTGGAACATTGTGTTTGTACCGTGGATCCAGAAGGGTATAAACCCAGTAATTGGTGTTGTCCAGAATGCGCACAATGCGTGGGTCGCGTTCAATGCAGTCCTAGGCCGAAGAGGTCATAGCCTAGGGTCACAAAACCTGTTTATTGGGCAATTTCAATGGTGGCGAGTCTGACGTACATAAATCGCAGCAATGGCCGTTAGCAACGTCTGAATCTCACGAAATGTCTCATGCAGGTAGAAGACATATTGTTAGACTTGGGCTCCAAAGATGGGTTCCCTACATCTCTGCAAACCAGAGTTACAGGGCTCCAAATTTGGTAAAATCCCCCATAGGCTTTCATTGGGCCTCCTATTTACAGTTCCAAAATCTCACATCTTTTCAAAGGGCAATTACTCAGCAGTGGCAAATTTTCTAGCATTGTAGGGACCCTTAGGGGGAACATGACTGGTGAGTTTCGGGCCCCTAGGCCGAAGAGGTCATAGCCTAGGGTCACAAAAACCTGTTTATTGGGGCTATTTCAATGGTAGTGATGGTGACGTACATAAATCGCAGCAATGGCCGTTAGCAAAGTCTGAATCTCACGAAATGTCTCATGCAGGTAGAAGACATATTGTTAGACTTGGATTCCAAAGATGGGGTCCCTACATCTCTGCAAACCAGAGTTACAGGGGTCCAAAATTGGTAAAATCCCCCATAGGATTTCATTGGCTCCCTATTTCACTTTCCAAAATCTCACATCTTTTCAAAGGGCAATGGCTGAGCAGTACCAAATTTTCTAGCATTGTAGGGACCCTTAGGGGGAACATGACTGGTGAGTTTCGGGCCCCTAGGCCGAAGAGGTCATAGCCTAGGGTCACAAAAACCTGTTTATTGGGGCTATTTCAATGGTAGTGATGGTGACGTACATAAATCGCAGCAATGGCCGTTAGCAAAGTCTGAATCTCACGAAATGTCTCATGCAGGTAGAAGACATATTGTTAGACTTGGATTCCAAAGATGGGGTCCCTACATCTCTGCAAACCAGAGTTACAGGGGTCCAAAATTGGTAAAATCCCCCATAGGATTTCATTGGCTCCCTATTTCACTTTCCAAAATCTCACATCTTTTCAAAGGGCAATGGCTCAGCAGTACCAAATTTTCTAGCATTGTAGGGACCCTTAGGGGGAACATGACTGGTGAGTTTTGGGCCCCTAGGCCGAAGAGGTCATAGGCTAGGGTCACAAAAACCTGTTTATTTGGGCTATTTCAATGGTAGTGATGGTGGCGTACATAAATCTCAGCCATGGCCGTTAGCAACGTCTGAATCTCACGAAATGTCTCATGCAGGTAGAAGACATATTGTTAGACTTAGATTCCAAAGATGGGGTCCCTACATCTCTGCAAACCAGAGTTACAGGGGTCCAAAATTGGTAAAATCCCCCATAGGCTTTCATTGGGCCTCCTATTTACCGTTCCAAAATCTCACACCATTTCAAAGGGCAATGGCTCAGCAGTGGCAAAACTCACCAGTCATGATCCCCCTAAGGGTCCCTACAATGCTAGAAAATTTGGTACTGCTGAGCCATTGCCCTTTGAAAAGATGTGAGATTTTGGAAAGTGAAATAGGGAGCCAATGAAATCCTATGGGGGATTTTACCAATTTTGGACCCCTGTAACTCTGGTTTGCAGAGATGTAGGGACCCCATCTTTGGAATCCAAGTCTAACAATATGTCTTCTACCTGCATGAGACATTTCGTGAGATTCAGACTTTGCTAACGGCCATTGCTGCGATTTATGTACGTCACCATCACTACCATTGAAATAGCCCCAATAAACAGGTTTTTGTGACCCTAGGCTATGACCTCTTCGGCCTAGGGGCCCGAAACTCACCAGTCATGTTCCCCCTAAGGGTCCCTACAATGCTAGAAAATTTGGTACTGCTGAGCCATTGCCCTTTGAAAAGATGTGAGATTTTGGAAAGTGAAATAGGGAGCCAATGAAATCCTATGGGGGATTTTACCAATTTTGGACCCCTGTAACTCTGGTTTGCAGAGATGTAGGGACCCCATCTTTGGAATCCAAGTCTAACAATATGTCTTCTACCTGCATGAGACATTTCGTGAGATTCAGACTTTGCTAACGGCCATTGCTGCGATTTATGTACGTCACCATCACTACCATTGAAATAGCCCCAATAAACAGGTTTTTGTGACCCTAGGCTATGACCTCTTCGGCCTAGGGGCCCGAAACTCACCAGTCATGTTCCCCCTAAGGGTCCCTACAATGCTAGAAAATTTGGTACTGCTCAGCCATTGCCCTTTGAAAAGATGTGAGATTTTGGAAAGTGAAATAGGGAGCCAATGAAATCCTATGGGGGATTTTACCAATTTTGGACCCCTGTAACTCTGGTTTGCAGAGATGTAGGGACCCCATCTTTGGAATCCAAGTCTAACAATATGTCTTCTACCTGCATGAGACATTTCGTGAGATTCAGACTTTGCTAACGGCCATTGCTGCGATTTATGTACGTCACCATCACTACCATTGAAATAGCCCCAATAAACAGGTTTTTGTGACCCTAGGCTATGACCTCTTCGGCCTAGGGGCCCGAAACTCACCAGTCATGTTCCCCCTAAGGGTCCCTACAATGCTAGAAAATTTGCCACTGCTGAGTAATTGCCCTTTGAAAAGATGTGAGATTTTGGAACTGTAAATAGGAGGCCCAATGAAAGCCTATGGGGGATTTTACCAAATTTGGAGCCCTGTAACTCTGGTTTGCAGAGATGTAGGGAACCCATCTTTGGAGCCCAAGTCTAACAATATGTCTTCTACCTGCATGAGACATTTCGTGAGATTCAGACGTTGCTAACGGCCATTGCTGCGATTTATGTACGTCAGACTCGCCACCATTGAAATTGCCCAATAAACAGGTTTTGTGACCCTAGGCTATGACCTCTTCGGCCTAGGACTGCATTGAACGCGACCCACGCATTGTGCGCATTCTGGACAACACCAATTACTGGGTTTATACCCTTCTGGATCCACGGTACAAACACAATGTTCCAAAACTGCTTGAAGAAAGAGCCAGACAGGTCAAAATGGAAGAATACCAGCAGGCCCTTGTGGAGACTTTAGAGAGGAGATTGACATCCTCCCCCTCCTCTAGCCAGTTGTACGCCGACAGACTGACTTCCGCAAACCCAGGACGACCAGGAGGGCAGCAAACAACACAAGCCGCAGCTAGTGCCCAAAAGGGAATGGTATCGGCAGTGTCCTTGGAGTGGGAAAATTTTCTGACACCCATGCAGCAGCACACAGAACAGCAAGTGTGCAGATCCACCTCCAACACCGATCGCCTGGAGAAGATGGTCAAGGACTACATGTCAGATGGCGTAGCTGTGTTAAACAATCCATCTGCACCCTTCAACTATTGGGTATCGAAGCTAGACACCTGGCACAAACTGGCAATGTACGCAATAGAGGTGCTGGCTTGCCCGGCAGCCAGCGTTATGTCGGAACGCTGTTTCAGTGCTGCCGGAGGCATCGTCACAGAACGGCGGCGTATCCGCCTCTCCACAGAAAATGCAGACCGTCTGACTCAAATTAAAATGAATCAATCCTGGATTGGAAACGACTACGCAACACTCCCGGACCCCAACCAAGTAACATGAACAATGAACATCTGTGATGGGTTAGCGTTTCCGGTCCCTGTTTATTGAACCTCTCATCTGTATTACATTTATGACTGCATGGCGACAAAATGCAAATTGCTATCCGCACGCTTCTTGTCCTCATGCAAGGCCTGGGTTGTTGTGTCTCAAAGCGTGGCCTTCTCCTCCTGCGCCACCCTCCTCTTGTTCCATCACGTGTGCTGCTGCTGGGTTAGCGTTACCGGTCCCTTTTCCTGGAACCTCTTATATGTATTACATTTATGACTGCATGCCGACAAAAAGCATGTTACCTGTGCAAAGAAAACAGACATTTCCCGCATTTAAAAGACAGTTTTCCCTTTGAAACTTTAAAATCGATTTTCTCAAAAACTATAAGCTCTTTTTGCTAAATTTTTTTTTCCTCTTGTACCCACTCCCAAGGTGCACATACCCTGTAAATTTGGGGTATGTAGCATGTAAGGAGGCTTTACAAAGCACAAAAGTTCGGGTCCCCATTGACTTCCATTATGTTCGGAGTTCGGGTCGAACACCCGAACATCGCGGCCATGTTCGGCCTGTTCGGCCCGAACCCGAACATCTAGATGTTCGCCCAACACTAGCTAGTGTTAGGCATAATTGGGGAAGGTTAGTGTTAGGCATACATGGGGAGGCTTAAAGTTAGGAGTAGATGGGACTGAGGTAAGTGCAGGGCCGGATTTTGTACATTTTAGGCCCCGTTCACATTACAAACGCGGATGGGCAAGCACGCGGAATGCAACGCGTACGAACGCACGCCATCCGCGTTTGTATGCGTTGCGTGGCTGATCCCATCACTGAAAAGTGAATGGGACAGCCATGCGTTTTGGCAAAAAATGCGTGCAGCATGTGTTCCCGGACCGCACAGGTCCGGAAAGCATGCAGTGTGAACATCAGGCAGTGCACTCTATGCAATGTCTGATGTCGTGCGTGTCGGCCACCTGCACGCGTTTCCAAAACGTACTGCCCAAAGCCCGCTGTCAACCCCCCACCACCCACTGGATCTCCCCTGGTCTTGAACACCCCAGTCCTATGCTAGGGATGCTCATTCGGATTCTGCGGAAATGCAATTTCCGAAATTCCGATCGGAAATTGCATTTCCGCATCGGAATGCGGAAATCGGTAATCCAAACGCTGTAGGAAATCACAGAAATTCCACCCGATTTTAACATCAATTTTCTCAAAAACTATAAGGTCTTTTTGAAAACTTTTTTTTTGCATCTTGTTCACAAGATTCGGTTCAATAAACCCTGAAAATGTGGTGTTTCTAGGACTTAAAGAGACTCCGTAACAAAAATTGCATCCTGTTTTTTATCATCCTACATGTTCCAAAAGCTATTCTAATGTGTTCTGGCTAACTGCAGCACTTTCTACTATGACAGTCTCTGTAATAAATCAATGTATCTTTCCCCTGTCAGACTTGTCGGCCTGTGTCTGGAAGGCTGCCAAGTTCTTCAGTGTTGTGGTTCTGCTATGAACTCCCCCTTCCAGGCCCCTCTATGCACACTGCCTGTGTGTAATTTAGGATTAGAGCAGCTTCTCTCTTCTCTCATCTTTTACAAGCTGGATAAATCGTCCTCTGAGCTGGCTGGGCTTTCACATACTGAGGAATTACAAACAAAGGCAAAGCTGTTTGCAGGAAGAAAAGAGCAGCCTGAAACTTCAGTGCATAAGGGGAAAGAAACACACAAATGATCTCTTGAGATTCAAAAGAAATGCTGTATACAGCCTGCTTATGTATGGATGTATTTTCTATGTGTGGACATACAGTACATCAACCTACTTCCTGTTTTGGTGGCCATTTTGTTTGTTTACAAACAAACTTTTTAAAACTGTTTTTAACCACTTTTAATGCGGCGAGGAGCGGCGAAATTGTGACAGAGGGTAATAGGAGATGTCCCCTAACGCACTGGTATGTTTACTTTTGAGCGATTTTAACAATACAGATTCTCTTTAAGGGGATTTGCTATAAACCGCTAAAGTCGGCGGATTTTTACTGTAATGTACAATGCAGAAAATCTGCATCTGCCCATTTCCTGCATTTTACATTACAGTAAAAATCCGGTAAGTCCGGTAAGTCATAGAAACACCACATTTTCAGGGTTTATTAAACAGAATCTTCTGAACAAGATGCAAAAAAAAGTTTTCGAAAAGACCTTATAGTTTTTTAGAAAATCGATGTTAAAGTCGGGCGGAATATCTGCGATTTCCAGCGGAAATTCCGCATTGGAATGCGGAAATTGGTAGCGGAAAGCGGAATCGGTAATCGGTACATGACGGAATGCGGATTTACCGCGGAATCGGAAATTGGCATTCCGACCATCCCTATCCTATGCTCACCTGTCCTGTGCTTCCTAAATCCTGTGCTGTCCTCGACTGCTCTGACCTGTGGAAGCAGGACGGCCATGGACCAGGTCTGTGACCACTGTGGTTTACATGTTTGGCAGTTAAACTGCCTGAGTGTGCCAGCCCACTTCCTCCCCCTTGCTTCCTGGTGCCCTAATCCATGGCCTTTGTGGCCTTACCTCAAATCTGGCCATGGGTTAGTGTTAGGGCTTGTTTAAGAATTTACACTGTTGTTCTAATCATATAAAAAATGAGACATTTGTTTCCATTTATATACTGCTAACCTCTTAGTTTTTACACACAGAGAGCTACAGGAAGTTGCACAGCACAGATTTGTGAGACTTCAGTTAGAAAACTTACCTCATGTGTGAGCATCTGGTGGCTGCAAGGATGTTCTGGAATATGCAGACCACAGAAAAAGGTGACACAGTTTACTTCAGAAATGTTGGTTCACAATCTAATAACCTGCATATGAGGAGTTCACAGGACGGGCATACAGTCACAGTAAAAATTCAACTCACTTTGGGCAACCAGGTACAGATAACATCTACAAAGACAGAGGTCGTTGGCTGAGCTTCTGTTCCTTGCAATTATGTTTATAACTGGTCTCATTTTTGTTGAGGTAAATGATTGATATTGGCCAGATATTAATAGTTTGCTTGATCTAAGGTCACACGTATGGTGGCCTTCTGTTTCCAAAGCCTTGTATACAGGTACATTGGGACCCGATCACTCAAGTGACATTGCAGGGTTGAGGCTGTTCAGATGTATCACTAGCCTGCAGGCTAGCAATGTGTACTACTGTTATGGGGGGGGGGGGAGTTGGGGCAGAGGGCTTACAGAGTGTCACATAGGTGAGTGGGGAGAACAAAACTCTCAGCTGGCGCTTGGCCAAATCAGTCCACCAGGCTGATTGCTGTCCGAAAAATTGGGGGTATCAATGGCCGCTGTACACACTCGATTCTCAGCAGAGGCGGTCCTTATTGGAGTTTTATCTAGCTTTTACTTGAGCCTCAAGAGTGAGGCAGATGCAGATGGTTCTGTGATCTCTGTATGGAAAACTGTAATATGTTGAGGCTGCAGAAATAGGTCAGGAAATAAATAATAATAAATAGCATTACTTTGGAAATTCCACATGACAACAATGCAATGGATATTTTGTTTCTGCTTCTCTGGTTACTGAAAGCATCAGCCTTACTCCTCCAGTAAAAAGGGATTTAATTAGGATCTGTATTTCCGTATAGTCTGTGCAGAGTCTGTCATGCATCTCCTTCTTCCAGCTGTGGGCACTCTGTATCTCTGTCATTCCGCTGTGATGCCATTATAGACATATTACAATGCATACGCTATACAACTGAGGAGAGCTGTGGAGAGTGGGAATTATCCGATTTAATTAGGACTGAGGATGACAGAAATGTGTGTGTGCATTGGTGTGTAAATGTGGGATCGCTACCTGTCAGATTTGTCAGTTACTTTCTTTCAGGTGAAGAGTTACCAACTTCTTTTACACACCAGAGAGAATAAATCTGTCCTTTTCTATAATCTGACTGAAAGAAGAACAACGTTGTGGCAAGCAGCTACAGCAAAACTGCGGATGAAGTAAAGCTAACTTGGGCCAAAGATAAAATAGCAAATTGAACTACTGCACTTAAAGGGATCCTGAAGTGGAGGCGGCTATATTTATTTCATTTTAAACAATACCAGTTGGCTGGCATTCTGCTGATTTCTTTAGCTGTAGTAGTGTCTAAATCACACACCAGAAACTAGGATTGCTCATCTTGTCATATTTTTGTCAGAAACACCTGATCTGCATGCTTGTTTAGGGTCTATGACTAAAAGTATTAGAGGCAGAAGATAAGCAAGTCAGCCAGGTAACTAACCACTTACTGACCTCTCGTACGGGTATCTATGCTCCTCTGTACTTCACTTAAAAACCATGGGCGTAGATACATGTATTTCTGTATTTACAAGTCGTAGAGTACTGAACAGTGAATGGGAACCTGTGTTCTCAAAGCAGATCAAAGTGCCCCTAGTGAATGATTACTGCCATCAAAAAGCCAGTGGTCATTCACAAATTGAAAGTAAACACACACAGTATTAGCAGTTTTTAGGTTAACCAGATTCCTCAATTGTAGGAGTCCTGGTACCTAGGATGTGAAGGGAAAACCAGGAGCCAAATGGTGTAGTATTGTTAGCGGATACATTAAGAAAGAAATTGTGGGTAGTTGATACTCACAAAGAAGGGTTGCAGCACCTGCAGCCATCGTATGCAACTACGGGTAAATAACCGTCCCTGCTCCGTATCCCAGATCCTCCAGATTCGGGTCGGTTGCTCTCCTCGAGTGTTTCCTAATTGTAGGTAGCTACAAATTGGAAAAAACTATCCCCTCCAGAGGACGTGCCAGGACACTAAACAAAGGGTTTAACAGATGCCCAATATGTAGTGTTCTATGTTCTATGCTCTAGGACACTAAAATGTAAAATAGCTAGAGGTATCTTACCTCTTCCGATGATCCACATCAAAAAAATGGAAGACATTTTTATTGATAATAGTTATTCTGTTGACAACGCATTTTTCATGTGTACTTGCCCACTTCCTCAGGTCAGTAACACAGATTATACCTGATCAGTAGTCTGTATGGAGCGTGGGCGTAGGTACTAACCACTCTATAGTGGGAACAATCCAAAGGACCTGCTTTTTTGGAGAAGCGCTGACATTGTAGTTCAGCCATTGCCAAAATTGCACAGAGACCATTATGCTTGCTAATGGTTCCGCTTCCAATGTATTGCTGCCCGGTATATCAAATTTTCCTTGATAGGTGCCATTCACCTTTCAGTGGTTTAATGTTGTGACTGATCGCTGTATATGATTCTTCCAACAGCTTAAATATATAAAGCCATTCAGATACTGTGTACAGCTGTTTTCTCGGGTTGTATATGCATGTAATTAAATCACCGTAATGTAAAAACATTAGCATGGTATATTGGTGTTTGAAGAAGTCTCTGGTTATCTTTTTTACAGCCCAACTGAAAGCAGACAGATTGATGCATTTGGATGCAAGAATTTCTATGCAGATTACTGTTTGATTTGTTCCAATGAGCAGTTCATGAAATAAATAGTAGCTGCGTAAAAACAAATACATAACCTTTATTTTATTTGATATGTCCATATGGTTTTTGGTAGTTGTCATTTACTACTTTTGTTTCACTCACTAAAATCAGATAAATATATAAACTGGCTAGGGGTGGCCAGAAATTTGCATACAGCAGTGTCACTGATATACACCTTTTTTGTAAAATCTCTTCACTCCCAAAATGTTTGTAATTTTGGCCAGCCATATATCCTGTGATTCTGCTAGTACTAGATAACACACAGCTAAACCCGATTTTTTTTTAATGTAAAGGGACTTGCGCAGCGTGTAGGCCTCCTTGTACCCCCAAGAAATGGGGGGGGGGGGGCAGTGCAGACACCCCTACTAGGTATCAACTGCCCAAGAGCGCCGCAACTGCCCCTCGGGGGGGGAGCAAGAAAACATGAATGGTACACCCCCCAGACGTGGCCTACGCTGGCCATGCTGGCCCCTAAAGGATAGAATACCTACTTCTACATTATTTGCTTACCTGTAGGGTACAATACGCATCCTGGGAGCAAACACACCCCCCATCCCCCCCACCCTCCACAACACCTCCAAGGGAAAGAATACATACAATGCTTGCTGGAGAGGAGTGAAAAGGTGTGTGTGCTTCTGACCAGTCTTCACCTGACATACAAACTGTCTGTCAATCTTTAGCACATTCGGCTCTAAATGGAGAAGATAGCAGAGCCCATAAATATGGGGGGCTAGGGTGCAACCCCCTGAAGGTAAGGAAATGTTTGCCAAACTTGTCTGTTGGCCTACATTCTACATGGAAGTGGCTAGCCAATCAAAATTAGATGTATGTTGAGGGTCTGACTGAAGGACAACTGAGGCCCGGTTCAAATTAGCGTTGTTTTACGGAACCTGTCATACGGATCAGGCCAGCTGGATCCAGTGAAAACAGTCAGTTTTACAGCCAGTGTGTTGTAAAACATCCGTTTTCATTGGTTCCTATATGCTGCAAAACCTGCAGCATTTTTTTGTCTGTTCAGTGGGACGGACCACGGATCTGTATGGCCAGTTCCGTTGGCAAATGCTAATGTGAACCGGGCCTGAAGCAAGAGGGATATGGAAGCTGCCATATTTATTTCCTTTTAAGCAATACCAGTTCCTGGCAGTCTTGCTGAACCTCTGCCTTTAATGCTTTTGGCCATAGACCCTGAACAAGCATGCAGCAGATCAGGTGTTTCTGCCATTATTGTCAGATCTGACAAGATTAGCTGCATTCTTGTTTCTGGTGTGATTCAGTTACTATTGCAGCCAAATAGATCAGCAGGGCTGCAAGGCAACTGGTATTGTTTAAAAGGAGATAACTATGGCAGCCTCCATATACCTCTCACTTCAGTTGCCCTTTAAGATAAATTCAAGAAAGACACACAAACTCTCTCTATCCTCATTTTCATCAAACATAAGCTTGTAAGTAAACTTTACAATAATATTCCAAACTGACCATTAGGCCCGTTACATTAACGGCACTAGGTTGTATACAGTGCCTCCCGCCACCCACATCCTTTCTTCCATTCTGCACATGTGCACTACAACGGCACACATGGACGCAGGTGGACGCAGATACCTGGTCTTTTATTTTGTAAGAGGTGCAATCTCTGAAAATATCCCATGGTTTACAGCCAGATTAAAGCAAAAACACTGAGACTTAAAAATAAGAAAAAAAATCCTTGAATTTATTGATATTGATGAAAAGTAATAAACGTAATGACTCACATCAACTCTTTGTTGATCTAACCTGTCATGACAATGTCTCCAGAAAAGAAAATAAACGTGTTAATCTCCATTTAGCTAATAAGATGTGAAGCATACGTTTTCCATTAATTTAAACCAGGCAGCATAATATTTTCTGGTTTACACTTTAAACTGCATATTATAGGCTTAAAGAAATATTGCCCCCTATGTGGCAGCAAAACTTTATAGTATAAAGCTGCATAATATAAACCCAACCAGGATTTTTGTCTTACTCCTCCTCCCCATGCGATCACTGCCTGGCCTAAGTTTTTGTGCAGAGGTCAGGAAATCACAAGCAATCACATCACCAGATTGCTGGGGAGGCGTGGTCCATGTAGAAGGGGTGTGGTGGTGTGGGTGAAGACATGGCATTAGTAGACAGCAAAACAGCAATTCCACATGGGCACCAGCTGATTAATACTGTCCTTTTAATGGCAACACTTGCAAAATGATGAGATAGTCACAGCATAATGTAAAAAATACACCATTCCCAGTGGCAACTCCCACAGAAACCCATATGGTCGACAATTGTTTCACTTGTTAGCTTCCTCGCCGCGGGTACAGCTTGCATGTTAAATTCCCAGCAGGGGCATGCCTCCATTGGACCCTTCGGGCCAATTAGGCTGCCCGCCTCCCATCTCTCCAGCGTGTATCATCCAATGAGCACAACCAAGATCATGCTCAGCGGTGCTCATTGAGTCATGGTAACCAGGCTGAGCGTCTGGCTGCACTCCATCTACCCAAAAGTTGCCAACAAAGATAAACCTCCGCCAGACTAGAGGACTAGAGCTGTCGTGCAGTTTAAATACGGGGAAGGCCTTACTACCATGCCTAGTGTGCAGCCTTACCTCCATGCCTAGTGTGCAGCCTTACTTCCAAGTCTAGTGTGCAGCCTTACTGCCATGCCTAGTGTGCAGCCAGGGCCGGCCCGCCCATGAGGCGGGGTGAAACTTTTGCCTCAGGCGGCACTTCTGGGGGCGGCACCCGCTCGTCCGTGGGTGTGGGGGGCCGCCCGAGCTGGAGGGGATAGTGGGCAGGAAGGGGGTATTGGGCCTAGTGGCGGGGAGGGGGGTCGGACCCCCCTCCCTAGCCGGGTCCCCCGTCCTCCGCTCCCCTCCAGCTTTAAAAAGTTACGTTGCTGCAGCTATTGTAAGAGGCAACGGGCGGGGATCACTCACCTCTTCCTCGTTCCAGCGTGCGCTCCACTGACGTCACTTCCTGCTACGCCGCCCACTCACAACAGTGGGCGGCGTAGCAGGAAGTGACGTCAGTGGAGCGCACACTGGAACGAGGAAGAGGTGAGTGATCCCCACCCGTTGCCTCTTACAATAGCTGCAGCAACGTAACTTTTTAAAGCTGGAGGGGAGCGGAGGATGGGGGACCTGGCTAGGGAGGGCAGCGCGCCGCGGCAAAAATGGGCGTGGTCATGTGGTGAGTGGGCGTGGCCATGCGGTGAGTGGGCGTGGCCATGGGTGGGGCCAAATGTACAAGAACTTAGCATCGGTGTAAGCTACAGATAACGGGCCTGCCCATCGAAATATTGGATGGAGCCCCCTGTCCTTTATTTGGATAATTTACAATCAGTATAGGCATAGATCAAAGATGTATACGCACATACAATTTTGATTGGTCAATTACTGACCCCCAATTTTACCACCCCCGTGCAGTAAGTGGGCCAACAGACAATGAATTTTATGAACAGAGCTAAAATTGTGTGTACCAGGCTTTACAGCTAATACTGTACATACTGAAAGTAGCAGGGATCAGCATACAATATAGCTGGTTTACAATCAGTAAAGGCACAGAGTAACACCTTACACTGTACACACTGGAGGTAAATCAGCACACAGTGCAGCAACTAGAGAACAGCGTATACTGTACATACTGTAGGCAGCAGAATTCAGCACACTGCAGCTAGCGTGCCAAAAATATGAGGATCACGTTGTGCGGCGTGCTTATCGTGCCGCACCGAAAAATGGGTGGGCCATGGACCAGAATATAGGTGTGGTAACGGCCGGGTGGAAACAAATTTACATGAACCTAGCAATGGTGGGACATTAGATTATGACAGTGGTGGCGAACCTTTTGGAGGCCGAGTGCCCAAACTGCAACCCAAAAGTCACTTATCTATCGCAAAGTGGCAACCGCAATTTAAACTAAATACTGTACAAACGTTTTAACTCATACATGAACATTATGGAAAATCCAAGTTGAAAATAAACTGTGAAGATAAACAATTTCATCCATCCTACTCCTGAAAAATGTATTCAATTTTTTAGAACCTCCCAGTTTTATTTTCTGTTTTAAAAAGCTAAAAAAGTAGGTTTAATGCTATTGTCTCATATGATAAGGATTCAGCTTTTCCCATAGTCTCGCAGTTAGCAATCATGTGACCCCCAACAAGACAAATTCAGCAATCATGAGGCCCCCAACAAATCATGAGGCCCCCAACAAGACAAATTCAGCAATCATGAGGCCTCCAACAAATCATGAGGCCCCCAACAAGAAATTCAGCAATCATGAGGCCCCCAACAAATCATGAGGCCCCCAACAAGACAAATTCAGCAATCTTTAGCCCCCAACAAATCATAAGGCTCCCAACAAGACAAATTCAGCAGTCATGAGGCACATAAATAGACAGCATTTCACATAAATAGGCAGAATCCCCCTTTAATATGGTAGCCCCCACGTTAGGTAGTGAGTGACAGGGACCCCCAGGTTAGCTAGTGAGTGACAGGCGCCTCCAGTTATGTAGTGAGTGACAGGGACCCCGATAGTGAGTGACAGGGAGCCCCTTTAGGTAGTGAGTGAGTGCCAGGGAGCCCCTTTAGGCAGTGAGTGAGTGCCAGGGAGCCCCTTTAGGCAGTGAGTGAGTGCCAGGGAGCCCCTTTAGGCAGTGAGTGAGTGCCAGGGAGCCCCTTTAGGCAGTGAGTGAGTGCCAGGGAGCCCCTTTAGGCAGTGAGTGAGTGCCAGGGAGCCCCTTTAGGGAGTGAGTGAGTGACAGGGAGGACCTTTAGGCAGTGAGTGAGTGCCAGGGAGCCCCTTCAGGCAGTGAGTGAGTGCCAGGGAGCCCCTTCAGGCAGTGAGTGAGTGCCAGGGAGCCCCTTCAGGCAGTGAGTGAGTGCCAGGGAGCCCCTTTAGGGAGTGAGTGAGTGACAGGGAGGACCTTTAGGGAGTGAGTGAGTGACAGGGAGGACCTTTAGGGAGTGAGTGAGTGACAGGGAGGCCCTTTAGGGAGTGAATGAGTGAGTGACAGGGAGGCCCTTTAGGGAGTGAGTGAGTGACAGGGAGGCCCTTTAGGGAGTCAGTGAGTGCCAGGGAGCCCCTTTAGGGAGTGAGTGCCAGGGGGAGCCCCTTTAGGGAGTGAGTGCCAGGGAGCCCCTTTAGGGAGTGAGTGAGTGCCAGGGAGCCCCTTTAGGGAGTGAGTGAGTGCCAGGGAGCCCCTTTAGGGAGTGAGTGAGTGCCAGGGAGCCCCTTTAGGGAGTGAGTGAGTGCCAGGGAGCCCCTTTAGGGAGTGAGTGAGTGCCAGGAGGAGCCCCTTTAGGGAGTGAGTGAGTGCCAGGGAGCCCCTTTATGGAGTGAGTGAGTGCCAGGAGGAGCCCCTTTAGGGAGTGAGTGAGTGCCAGGGAGCCCCTTTAGGGAGTGAGTGAGTGCCAGGGGGAGCCCCTTTAGGGAGTGAGTGAGTGCCAGGGAGCCCCTTTAGGGAGTGAGTGAGTGCCAGGGAGCCCCTTTAGGGAGTGAGTGAGTGAGTGCCAGGGAGCCCCTTTAGGGAGTGAGTGCCAGGGAGCCCCTTTAGGGAGTGAGTGCCAGGGAGCACCTTTAGGGAGTGAGTGTCAGGGAGCCCCTTTAGGGAGTGAGTGAGTGCCAGGGAGCCCCTTTAGGGAGTGAGTGAGTGCCAGGGAGGCCCCCCGCCGCCGCCGCTGCTCCCCCCACCCCCCTTACCTTGTAGCAGACCTCAGGATCAGCGGCGACCCGACCAGTAAGAGCGGGCGCTGGACGCACTCGCTCGATATGCGGAAGTGATGTCACTTCCGCATATCAGTGCGGGCGCTGGGTCCTAGCGCCCGCACGATTGGTCGCCGGCTCGCCGCCTGATCCTGAGGTCTGAGTGACGCGGCGGCGGCGGCTGGAGGGAGCCGCTGCCAGAGGGGGCCGGGCGGAGATCCGTGGCACCCCAGGATAGATTGGGGGCACGTGCCCCCCCAAAACAGGGCTAGTGACGCCCCTGCCTAGTGTGCAGCTTTACTGCCATGTCTAGTGTGCAGCCTTACTGCTATGCCTAGTGTGCAGCCTTACTGCCATGCCTAGTGTGTAGCCTTACTGCCATTCCTAGTGTGCAGCCTTACTGCCATGCCTAGTGTGTAGCCTTACTGCCATGCCTAGTGTGTAGCCTTACTGCCATGCCTAGTGTGCAGCCTTACTGCCATGCCTAGTGTGCAGCCTAACTGCCATGCCTAGTGTGTAGCCTGACTGCCATGCCTAGTGTGCAGCCTGACTGCCATGCCTAGTGTGTAGCCTTACTGCCATGCCTAGTGTGTAGCCGTACTGCCATGCCTAGTGTGTAGCCTTACTGCCATGCCTAGTGTGCAGCCTTACTACCATGCCTAGTGTGTAGCCTTACTGCCATGCCTAGTGTGCAGCCTTACTGCCATGCCTAGTGTGTAGCCTTACTGCCATGCCTAGTGTGTAGCCGTACTGCCATGCCTAGTGTGTAGCCTTACTGCCATGCCTAGTGTGCAGCCTTACTACCATGCCTAGTGTGTAGCCTTACTGCCATGCCTAGTGTGCAGCCTTACTGCCATGCCTAGTGTGCACTGTGCAGCCTTACTGCCATGCCTAGTGTGCAGCCTTACTGCCATGCCTAGTGTGCACTGTGCAGCCTTACTGCCATGCCTAGTGTGTAGCCTTACTGCCATGCCTAGTGTGCAGCCTTACTGCCATGCCTAGTGTGTAGCCTTACTGCCATGCCTAGTGTGCAGCCTTACTTACAGATAGTTAACCAGAGACCCACTACAGGGTCACCTTAAATAAAGTATACCATAAAATATCCATGTTTTACATTCCCAATGGATCCAATTACTGCTACGCCATTTTTTTCTATTTTGGAAATATAATTGATTTCTTTCCGTATCATTTTGGTTATATATAAAAAAAATGTTCAGTATGTGAAGTCTAACAGTGTGCAGCCGCTTCATTATTTAAAGCTAAATCAGCAGATGTAAGTTTGACTCACATAAAATTACAGTTATAGAAGGATAATTGTCTGAGTAGATTTGGGTCATGACTTTTAATCAGGCTTTCAGTGCAATAATATTTCCATTATGTGATTTACGTTAATTTGTTATTACTGTGTGGAACTCTGGCGTCTGATGTGTGCTGCAGGAATAAAATATGGCTTATGCAGTAACCTTCACAGCTGTTACCGCAAGTAAGTCTTTGAGAACTGCCAGATATGCAGACACCACATTAGTTTTAGTATTTTCTATACCTATGGCTTGACTGACAGGGAAGGTTTGAATATTCTGGATGCCAGTTCAAAAAAAGGAGCCTCTCTCCTGTCTTCCTTAACCCCCTTGGCGGTCTGATTCTTTCTGGATTTTAGGGTCTAAAAGTGGTGCAATGTTTTAGCATGCTTTTAGACCCTAAAACCTGGAAAAAAATCACACAGCAGTGATCTGCAGCAGCCCGAGCACTCACTCACCTCCCTGGCATCCAGCACTGCAGTTCCCCCTCTGTCCTCTGGGTGGCACTGTACCCCTATAGTGAGATTGCTGGCTGTCGTCATGACGACAGACGACGAGCTCACCAAGGGGAAGCCTTGGAGGAGAGGAAGAAGAATGTCGGGATCCACCGGGAAGTGAGTTAAAACCCCCGCTGCGCGCATTGCTCTGCATAGGCCTCCCGTCCTCCTGGCAGCTACCATGAGTTCAGTTTGGGATAACCACTCCTAGCTTATTTTTTCCACCCCGAGCTGGATTCATGATAACTGCTAAGGAGGTTAAAAAGCCCCTCTCTATAGCTAATACATCTTTTCTCCAGAGAGAGAGCAAAGCTGCGCATTTTCAAGTTGCTGGCGAAGTCACGCACTCGCAACTGCCATAACACATGGCGGGAGATGTAGTCTGTGGACACAAGTAGAAATTGACAACAGTGGTAGCTGGGTTCTCTCCCATGAAAAGATGGCAGATCCCATATGGACAGGAGGCCAGAGGAGCAGCACCTTGTAGGTAAGTAACCCCCCATAGTGGGAGTTATGCCTCGAGTAGTCACTGCCAAATCCTTTTGTCAATGAGGGGAATGACCAGAACCATGGACAAGGGCCCTCTGCAGATGAGACGAGGCATGATGACCCCCTATTGCACAGTGCCAACTCATTGTTGTGGACTGTGTGGGCTGTGTTGCTCAAGGGTCCTGCACATACCGGTATACAGTGTTGTTAAAAATGTAGCCACTGGCCACTACATTGCAAAGCTTTGGTATGACTGCAATGCTTTGATAAATGTGCAACTCTGGGCCACCGACTCTGGCCAGCAATTTCTGCTTAGAAGCACTACCGCTCCCCGCACAACTATCAAGTTTGGGAAATGTGTAATGCTTTCAAAGCTAATCGTCCTAGGAAATTTCACTTACGACTGTTAGGTTTAGACATTTATCCATAGAAAGGATTCTATCCATTCTGCAGAAAATGGAAGGACTGCTATACCCTCATTTATGTAAAGTTTTCAGTTGATGTTATTTCCTGGACATGGAACACCTTGTTGAAGTTAATATATCAATATGAAGAATTTTGTAACCCAGACTTAATTTCTACTGACCTCAACTTCCTTTCCTCACGCATCCCTAATCTTACTTCTTGCACTATGCCTATTCCTAACCTACTCCTCTTCTTTGTCTAACAATTAAAAATAACCATAAACTATTCATAACCACTAAACTAATACTTGTAAACTCTACACCTTATCCTAACACGTTGCTTCCAAAAGGCTAGACACTAACCTTTCGTCCATTAAATGATCTCTAAATCGAATCTATGTCCTGGCCTTTTTATCCATGTACTGCATATACTTTCACTTGACCAGCCTAACACTGATCTAAAGATTAACTTATAACCCTGGCCTGGAATGCCACTTTTAACCACCCAGTTAAAGTGGATCCGAGATAAACTTTTACTCATTGTATAATTGTGTTCCTTTCATATAGTTTATAGGGCATTCCTCAAGCCAAATACTTTTTTTGTTTTGTTTTAATACTCTAATTCCCTATAAACTAAACAAGCCTCGCCCACAGCTTTTCAGAGAGCCTTGGCACTCTCAGCCTTGGTAGCAAGAGCTTATGGGAGCTCAGTCTAGGCAGGAGAAGGAGGAAGTTACTAGCCATTGATTTCAGAGGCAGAGGGGAGGAGGGAGGCGGAGAGGGGACTGAGTTTACTAACAGGCAAGCTGATAGCATTTTCAGCCCTCAGCCTGTGACAAACAGGACATGGCTGCCCTCATTGTATTACAGCAATTAATAATCATAAACTGTTGAAGCTGTTTGCAGATAGATATGCTGTGTAAACTATCTAAACTTTAGATAAGATATATAAAGACAAGTTACTGGTTATAGTTAGTTTTTCATCTCGTATCCGCTTTAAGAAAAATAAGCAAAGAGAGAGATATTTGCCTAGTTGCTTTCCGGTGTCTTACAGTTGAGACAAGTTCCCATGAAACTGTTAATCAACAATATAGTTTCCTGTCCTAAAAACTGTCACACATTGTTCAGAATAACTTTGAGTGAACTTTTTTTTTTTTTATTTCTGGAACCCTTCTAACAGTTAAAAGCCCCCACCCCACTACACTGCATTCAGCAAACATTCTTCACTTCTGGGGAACTTTCTACCCAACTTGCTCATTCTGCTCATCCCTACTACAGAGTGGAGAGAATTCCTAGGCATTATTTAAAGCGTGCCTGAGATCACACAATATTCTTCCAGTCCCCTTCGTTATGCTGCTGTCAGCCCCATACACTCCATGGCCCCAGGGCCGGATTTCTGGCAAGGCCGAATAGGCCATGGCCTAGGGCACCAGAATTTTAGGGGCGGCTCAGTGAGGGGCAGTAAAGCTGTTCTATGCAGCCATCCCTATCTACAAAGACAGCTTTAACCTTTGAACTCTCTGTCCTGTACTTGTGTCGTCCCTGCAAGACCTGTAAGCTCTATCCTGCAGGTACACTTCAGCCTAACTCTCATGGTGACTCTATCGCAAACATAACAGTTCTTAAGGAAAACATAATTTATAATCTATACGCGTATTACTAAAATAGTTATTGTCTGTGTCATCCAATGATGAAATGTAAGGGGAATTCTCATTGGGGCACATAGAGATAACAACCATACAGACGCCATAGTTGGCCTTGGGCGGTAAAAGTACAAATCCGGCCCTGCATGGCCCGGCTCATTCACGGACTACTGCACATGCACACACATCCTGATTGCGCTCCCGTAGACCTTTCTTGCTTGCACACAACGCTTCAATCCACAGAAGTGCGATGGAGGAGGCAGGTGGAGCGAAACAGTGCATATTCTGTGGCCCACAACTCAACTAGATGATAGACTTTAACAGGAGCAGGGCCGGGCCAAGGCATAGGCTGGAGAGGCTCCAGCCTTAGGGCGCAGTGTAGGAGGGGGCGCAGAATTCATTCAGCTGTCATTCCTAATTGTTTTTGAAGCAGAAAGAACTATGAAAAGGGGATACATGGCAGTGACTGCAAGCCAGATAACTAGATATTAAGGTGTTGGGGAGGTTGTGGGCCCTGTGGCCCTCTTAGTCTAATAGCATTCAGTGTGTGACGGCTGGGGTGGGAGGGATGGAGGGGCGCACTTTGGTGTCTCAGCCTTGGGTGCTGGAGGACCTTGTCCCAGCTCTGAACAGGAGCACACAGATCGGACCAGAAGGACATTGAGGGAGCTAACAGACTGCAGGGGCCTGGAGGAAGCCCCATTTCTCATTTTCATCTCAGGTTTACTTTGAGTATAGGTATAACATTTTCTTCCGCCAACAGTCTACCAAATTGACACTGTTATGCAGACTTTTTCATGTCCCACTGCCACCCACTAAAACACAAGTTTGATGTTACTACAAATTTACTCTACAAGTTTACTAGCTAATGATCTGCACAGAATGGAAGAATAAGGAATATTATTATTTCAGAGATTTATTGTAAATGTGTGTGGCTGCCCAAAATGAGTCTTTTGAAAATCAAGATGAAAAAGACCAGGCGACAGATGTGAGAATCGGGCATGAGAGAGCAACATAAAAATCCCATACATAACACATGACTAAGTGTCAGATTAACCAGAATACCGTATTTGGCAAACATAAAATCCCTATTTTCTTTAAGTGCAGTAACATACTGAGACAGAAACTTATACGTCCTAGGAATAGAGATGGCCCGAACGGTTCGCCGGCGAATGGTTCCCTGCGAACTTCCGTGGTTCGGGATCGCGGAGAACCGCAAACTTTTCCGGAAGTTCGGTTCGCCCCCATAATGCACCATTAGGGTCAACTTTGACCCTCTACATCACAGTCAGCAGGCACATTGTAGCCAATCAGGCTACACTCCCTCCTGGAGCCACTACCCCCTTATAAAAGGCAGGCACCGCTGGCCATTATACTCACTCGTGTGCCTGCAGTAAATAGAAAAGGGATAGCTGCTGCAGACTCTCTCATAGGGAAAGATTAGTTAGGCTCTTGTAGGCTTGTTAGCTTGCTCCTTGCTGATTCTTATTGCTAAAATAGCACCCCACAACAGCTCTTTTGACAGCTAATCTTGTTCTTGTGATCTATTTTTTTTTCTGTGTGTCCCACTGACACTTGTGTTGCATAGACAGCCTTGATAATTCATACTGTGTGTGTGCCACTGTCAGGCCCAGCACATTCAGTGACTACCTGTGTGTGTGACAGGTGCACATTACCCATCACTGCATATACCTACCTGTTGTTCACTGTGCACCCACCTACCTACGTGAGCGCACGCAGTGTCACTGTGCCTGTCCGACCGCTACCTGTCTGTGTGTGACAGGTGCACATTGTAATACCCAGTACTGCATATACCTACCTACCTACCTGTTGTTCACAGTGCACCCACCACCTACCTACGTGAGTTGAGCGCACGCAGTGTCACTGTGCCTGTCCGCTACCTGTCTGTGTGTGACAGTTGCACATTGTAATACCCACTGCATATACCTACCTACCTGTTGTTCACTGTGCACCCACCCACCTATGTGAGCGCATGCAGTGTCACTGTGCCTGTCCAGTACCTGGCGTCTTTCATGCTGTCCAGCCTGTTGAGAGACCCCCCGTATAAAAAAAACTCCAGGGGAATGAGCTGTACTGGGTGGCCACGCTACTAGACCCTCGGTATAGGCACAAAGTGGCGGACATGTTACCAACTCACCAGAAGACAGAAAGGATGCAACACTTGCAGAACAAGCTGTCAACTATGCTTTACAATGTGTTTAAGGGTGATGTCACAGTACAACGCAATAAAGGTACCACTGCCAGTAATCCTCCTGCCATGTCCACGCAGGCAAGGACAGGACGCTCCAGCGATCTCATGGTGATGTTGGACATGCGGACATTCTTTAGTCCAACTTAGCATTTAGCACTTCCGGATCCACCCTCCACCAACGCCTTTCACTGGAATGGGTGGCAGACTTGCCCTCCATAACAGATTCCCGTTAAAGGATTTAAAGTTGATTCATCTTATATACAGCAGGGCCTCGAAAGTCCTCCTGTATTGTTATTTTTGGTCACTACCTAGTGGCTGGATAGTGTAATGGTTAACACAGACACAGGAGACCTGGGTTGGAATCTCGGTTCTGCCTGTTCAGTAAGCCAGCACCTATTCAGTAGGAGACCTTGGGCAAGACTCCCTAACACTGCTACTGCCTATAGAGCGCGTCCTAGTGGCTGCAGCTCTGGCGCTTTGAGTCCACCAGGAGAAAAGCACAATATAAATGTTCTGTGTTTGTTTGTTTGTTTGTTTGTACCTCGGGACGTGCATGCCATGCCTGCTGCCTTCCTTGGATGTGTGTGTTAGCCGTTCCTGCTCCTTTGCCCACAGTGTGCCTGCTGCCTTCCTTGGATGTGTGGTGGCGGTAGGCTCGTAGCCGTTTCTTAGGCTCCCAAACCAGGATTCCCCGGCCATTACCCGTGGTCACTCGCAATCGCAGACTTGCCTTCCATAACAGATTCTCGTTACAGGCAGTGAACAGCCAGCAGAAAAAGTAATTTAAAAAAATAGATGTAAGCTTTAACTATGTTAGAGAAAGAACCATTGAAAGTTGATAAGGCAGTCAGACATTACCTGACATCACTGAGGAAGAGCAATCTGGCCATGGTGTGCACCAGTCCAGCACGGCCGTCACTACGCAAACAGCTGTTTTTGGTGCGTTACACAATGAGTTTGGTGTGTCAGTGTGAAGCAGTACTCAAATTACACTCCCTGATTGATGTATACACATGCAAGATGTTTTAAAGCACTTTAGGCCTGCAATTTAGCATTCAATGATTTCTGCCCTTAAAACGCTGCTTTGCGTCCAATCCAGATTTTTCCCCGGGACTTTTGGCATGTATCCCACTCCGCCATGCCCTCCAGGTGTTAGACCCCCATGAAACATCTTTTCCATCACTTTTGTGGCCAGCATACATTTTTCTAGTTTTCCAAGTTCGCCTCCCCATTGAAGTCTATAGCGGTTTCGCGGAAGTCCGCGCGAACCGAACTTTTTGCAGAAGTTCCCGAACCCGGTTTGTGAACCAAAATTCGGAGGTTAGGGCCATCTCTGCCTAGGAATCCAATAAGGGGCATAACAATAGGGGCTGAAGCCCCTGCACCCGTGGGGGGGGGCCCGCTCAGGGCAGTTTTGGGGGGCAGGAGGGGTCGTGACATGAGGGGAAAGCATGGCCGCACAATGGCGGGGATGGGAGACAGTCCCCCCCCCCCCCTCACCTCATGGTCTCCCCTCAGCGCACTCCCCTCCTGCAATTATCAGTGGCAGCGAGCGGCGGCAGGAACACATACCTCCATGCATTTCACGCGCCAGTGGTTGCAATCTCTAAGTGTCTCACGCTGATTCCTGTTTGAAGAGGAAGTAGTGTGAGGCGCTTAGAGATGGACCTCCGTGGTGGATGGAGGTATGTGTTCCTGCCGCCGCCTGCTGCCACTGATAATTGCAGAAGGGGAACGCGTTGAGGGGTGAGCCTGAGGTGAGGAGGGGAGACTGTCACCCCTCCCCGCCGATGTGCGGCTACGCTTTCCCCTCATGCTGCGACCCCTCCTGCCTCCCAAAACAGCCCTGAGCGGGCCCCAGGGGAGGCCCGGTGATTTTTTATTTTTATTTTTTGCAGGGGGGCCCGGTGATTTCAAGTTACGCCCCTGGATCCAATGTCTAAACATGGGGAAAGCACTTTTAGCATATTCACTTAGGTACAGTGAGGTGCACGGTTTTGAACATTAGTCTAAGCAATTCTGAGTAAGTGCATGGCCCAGCATATGAGGGCTAACTCGGCATGTCAGGATTCTGAATTCTACCTACATCTCAAGAAGAAAGGACACTCTTTATAGGATGGTGAAGTACACCGTTTTGAAAAATAATTAATGTGGTTTGAAGGAGTGGTGGAAGAAGACTGGAAACATATGCCTTGACTTCAACATACTTCTGTTCTATCATGTTTGCTTAGCCTTTTTATAGACAGAACATGCCTTCAGCCAGACACTTTATTGGTTGACAATCTGCATAATAGTGTTCATTTGTTAGATAGCTGGCTGAAGAATATGATAATCTGTACTTATAAAATGCATAATAATTCCATCTACGCAATAGAACAGAAGAATTTATTCTGTAGGAGTGATGACACATCAAGAAAATAGAAATATTTCCAATTAAAGCTACCTTAATTTTCTTTGGGTTTCTTTTTTGGCTTTCTTTTGGACTATGACACCATTAACTACTTGGTTGCACTTTCTCTTTGAAGGACTGAGATACTTATAAAGTACACATCTAAATATAATACTTTCCAGGCAGTGGCATAGCTAGAGAACATGGGACCACATAGCAAAACTTTCATGGGGCCCTCAGATGTAGCCATTCATCAGCAATGCCACCTGCCCCTTCCCCATAAATATGAGTTAATTGGGAAATTTACATTCTCATGCAATCAACACTGCAAATAGTTCATGGGCATTGAGACAAAGTCAGAAGGTGGAGAAACAAAAGAAAGTTATTGGTGAATACATTAACCTCCTTAGCGTTCTGGACGAGCTGAGCTTTTTTGAAACACGCAGCTAGCACACTGCTCGCCGCCGATCCACTGCTACCCAACGCGTAACAGGCCACCCCCCCCGAGACCCCTGCGCAGCCTGGCCAATCAGTGCCAGACAGCGCTGAGTGGTGGATCGGGACTCCCTGTGACGCCACAACGTCGATGACGTCATTCCATTCGTCGCCATGGCGGCGGGGGAAGCCCTGAAGGAAATCCCGTTCAGAACAGGATTTCCTGAAGGGCATGATCGCCGGCGGCAATCAGAAGGGTGGGTGGGATTCAGCAGGGAAGGGGGTATCATGTAGTTAGCTCTAGGCTAGCTACATGATTAAAAAAAAATTAGGTTAAAAAAAACACCCACGGCCATGCGGCCACGGGAAATCAGAACGCCAGGGAGGTTAAGTACCACCTGAGCCCCCTATGCTCCAGGGCCCCATAGCAGATGCTATGGCTGCTATGGCTATTGCTAGTTTGCTACGCCCCTGTTTCCAGGATTCCTAGCAATACTGTAAACTTATGGAAAACTAACCAAATGTTCATAAGAACCAAACAGACTTACAGCTGATCTTTATCCACAGAAGTAATCAAAGTAACCAGGAGGAGGATTGTTTATATTTATTCTGGATGCTTCCTCCGGCCACTAGTTGGCACAAGTGTAGACAGACATACAGAGAGACAAGCATAGCTGAGGGGATTGTTTCTCTAATGGTATGAATGTGAATCCATAGATCTCAGTGCTACAGCAGCATAATGTATGACTCATGGGAACACAGGCAAAGCTGAAAAACCCTTCCTCAGTTGTTTGCATCCTGTGTTCATTTAATAATACAATTGAAAAACAGGCTAAGTGGTTTCAAATTAACCTCCCCAGCGTTCAATTTCCCCAGGATTTCTGTGCAAACAGTGATAAAATTTATTTTTAAAACTTTTTTTTTCCTGTAACTTGCCAAAATGTGTCAAGCAAGGGTCTAGTATACAGTGCAGGAGAGTATTGATGTGTATGCACGTTTAAACTGTTCACAGCATGTTTTTTTGAACGGACATTTCTGTCCATACCGCTGGGGAGGTTAAAGGGTTTACTAAATAACTATAGTGAAGAACTGTGCATATGCACAAGGAAGAAATTAGCATGCTTCTTCAACCCATTAGCAGCTTCAATTAAGTTATCTCATTTGAGGTAAGTGCACTGCTTTTTACCTTGTCAGTAGAACTGGTGCTGTAAATTCTTTGAACACTTTGATCTCTCTCTACTAGCAGGAAATATAGAAACTGAAAGCAGAAGTCCCCTGTTATTGTCTCACACTGCCTCCTAGTGACAAGTGGCAATAAATATACATTGCAGCAGTACTAATTAGAATATGGGAAATGTAATAAATAAAAATGTGCTAAAATAAATTGGCCTGGGGCACTTGAAAGCCTCTAAATAAATTGGCCGCTAAAAGGTTAATTGAAGACTGTACAGACATGAGTGTAAGTAGAGTTCTTCTATAAATCTGCATTGTTTGGGCTTGGCTGGTCCCTGCTCCACCTGGATATGGGCCATGCAGATAATCGGGATTGAGCTGTCTTTCTGCTATATATAGCCTTTATTTAATAAATATCCCCATCCTTTACGCTTATAAAAATTAAATCTAGCAGAGCTTCCTCCTTTAACAATAAAGTAATAAACCCCCTCCACATGTTATTGTACGTGAGTCGAACCTGATAAAATATGACAGTGAGATTCACAGAAATCAGATTACACATTTAATTAAGCGCCTGATATATTAAGGACACTAATTAACTGCACCATTTTGGCAGTGTGTAATTTTGCTCCGTTTAATATGTTTCAGAAAGCTCTCCTCTCAAAGACCAGGCAACCAGAAATATCTTGATCCATTGCCGAATTACATTTTCATACTCAAGTGAGCGATAAAGCTGTAAATTAAAGTTCTCCTCTTACTAATTCCATCCTTAGAATTATAAATGTGCAGAAGGCCATTATATATACAGGCTTTCCAAGATGACAAATGTGAGCCGGTCTCATGCCTGCCGGATAAAATGTCACAATGAAAGTAACTTTTTTTTTTGTATTCAAAATCATCCACTACAGAAGAAATCATAAAACCCCTTTCCTCGTAAATATGATGAATAGTGTTCAAGATCGTCAGAAATGCTACGTTTGAAAACATATCTGAGATGATCTTATTTAGACATTGTGTCATTCCCAGCTCTTTAATCTGTAATAGAGGAGGAGTGTAATGAGAGAATAGGAATTAATAATGGAAGAGATCAGAGAATGAAGCCGACTTTCTCTTGAGGTTTGAAAGTGCCGGTACAAGAGGAGCGCAGAAAGACGAGGCTGTAGTCTCCAGGAGAACAATGTAGAAAATGGAAGAGTATGGAGAAGCTTTCTGCGAACGTCATTAGAATTATGTTTCTTGTGATGCACAGATTGTAAATATTTTTCCTTCTTTCTTTGAACGGTGTTCTTTGAAAGACAAACTCCACAAGGCATTAAATAAAAATATCTGACAAATGATACCATAGATCACAATTATTTTGAAATATACTTCTCTTTTGCTTGCAATCTGTGTAGGTGTGTAGGTCTTGTAGTGGATGGATATTTTTGGATATTTTTTATTTTTCATGACATTGAAATGGCTAACGTTTGTGGTACAAGTGCTATAGCACTTGTACCACAAACTGGTGCACTAACGACGCATAAAGAGGAACTTTTTTGCTTCGTTGTGAGTGTTTACAGCCCTCACCCACACACACACTACCTTTGAGTCAGTCCCCAGTGCTTTGTTCTCCCAGTTGTATCCGACTAGTTGCAGCGCTTTGTTGTCCCGCTCATTCCACCTGCTGGAAGGTGAGCCAGAATTGAGACCCAATCCCAGCAGGTGACAGTGATGTACACAAGGCATTAGCTACCGTATACTGAAGATTTAGTCATTGCAAATTTACATAATATATTGGAAAAAAAGGAAAGAAAGACAAAGAGCTTATCATAATATTTATTTATTTCTAGGGCCTTTTGCTTCTAAAATATTGAGTACAGGGATATGAGCGCGTCAATAAAAATGACATGGTTGCATTTTCAGAAAGAGAAAAATTAAGAATTACAATAATATTCCATCCTTGATTAGAGCTTTACTTTCCATTACTCAAAGCAAACCTATGAGGAAAACAAAAATAATTACATGCACTCAGTAGAGGGAAGCCTCAATAAAAATCACAAACACTGGTCCGCACGACACCCGGGGGCCCCAGGTCTCTTTCACTAGCTGGGGCCCCCAAATCACCATGCGATACCTAGAGGGAAGTGTGGGCAAGCCCTGGACCTCTCTCCTCCAGGGAACTCACCCCCACCGCCTCTAAACTGAATGCTAACGGCAACAAACACAATTGCTAACTCCCAGCTAGAGCAATCTCCTGCCTTTATCTGGTCAGCAGACGCCGGTCAGCCAATCAGGTGTACTGTCATACACCCTTTGCCTGCTGTACCAAATCTAGCAGGAATTGCATAAATTAGCATTTAGGTGTCAGGCTTCGGTTGGATGCAATCAAAGATTGCATCGTTTTACAGGGACGCCCCGTGTAGGCACATCTCCCACACGGTCCCCTCCCTAACCACTCACCTGTCAACCGCATCCTGGAAGCTGCAAAAAAGAAATTTAAAATCACAAACATTGGTCCGCACGACAGCCGGGGGCCCCAGGTCTCTCTCACTAGCTGGTGCCCCCAAACCACCTTGCAATACCTAGAGGGAAGTGTGGGCAAGCCCTGGACCTCTCACCTCCAGGGAACTCACCCCCACCACCTCTAAACTGAATGCTAACTGCAACAAACACAATTGCTAACTCCCAGCAATTGCTAACTCCCAGGATGCGGTTGACAGGTGAATGGTTAGGGAGGGGACGGTGTGGGAGATGTGCCTACACGGGGTGTCCCTGTAAAACGATGCAATCTACAATTGCATCCAACCGAAGCCTCCCCCCTGAATGCAAATTTATGCAATTCCTGCTAGATTTGGTACAGCAGGCAAAGGGTGAATAACAGTACAGTGGCAGCATGGTGGCGTAGTGGTTAGCTCTCTCGCCTTGCAGCACTGGGTCCCTGGTTCGAATCCCAGCCAGGTCAACATCTGCAAGGAGTTTGTATGTTCTCTCCGTGTCTGCGTGGGTTTCCTCCGGGCACTCCAGTTTCCTCCCACATTCCAAAACCATACAGATAAGTTAATTGGCTCCCTCTAAAATTGGCCCTAGACTACAATACATACACTACATGATATAGACATATGGCAATGGTGGGATTAGATTGTGAGCTCCTTTGAGGGACAGTTAGTGACAAGATATATATATATATATATACACTGTACAGTGCTGCGTAATATGTGGGCGCAATATAAATACTAAATAATAATAAATACTAAATAATAATAAAAATAAAGTACACCTGATTGGCTGACTGGCATCTACTGACCAGATAAAGGCAGGAGATTGCTCTTGCTGGGAGATAGCAATTGTGTTTGTTGCAGTTAGCATTCAGTTTAGAGGCGGTGGGGGTGAGTTCCCTGGAGGTGAGAGGTCCAGGGCTTACCCACACTTCCCTCTGGGTATCACATGATGGTTTGGGGGCCCCAGCTAATGAGAGAGACCTGGGGCCCTGGCTGTCGTGCGGACCAATGTTTGTGATTTTAAATTTCTTTTTTGCAGCTTCCAGTTACAGGATGCGGTTGACTGGTTACGGAGGGGACCGTGTGGGAGATGTGCCTACACAGGGCATCCCTGTAAAACGATGCAATCTACGATTACATCCAACCGAAGCCTCCCACCTGAATGCTAATTTATGCAATTCCTGCTAGATTTGGTACAGCAGGCAAAGGGTGTATAACAGTACACCTGATTGGTTGACTGGCGTCTGCTGACCAGATATAGGCAGGAGATTGCTCTAGCTGGGAGTTAGCAATTGTGTTTGTTGCAGGAAGCCTCAAATAGTCTGGAGGCTTCATGGATCCTCTGTTTCTCTGAACAGATCCAACAAGAGCTTGCTGGATATGATCTTGTGGTCATGCCACCATCCAAGTACGAGCTTCTTCATCCGCACATGACCAGTAGAAAGAAGCTCCACGTGCACGTCTTCTTCCTCCATGCACAAGCCGGCTTTGTTCTATTGGGCGTGATTGTCCTCGGGCATGCAGTACAAAGTAGCTCATAGTTGGATGGGAGTGCGGCATCGAAGAAGAAGAGGATCTGGGAAGCCTTTGGAGCTTACAGAGATTTCCCAAAGCTTCCCACTACCTAGGTTAGTATCTATTTTTAAATGTTGTTTTCCTCACAGGCTTGCTTTAAGCACATCAAATAATAAGTATACTACACTAACACTATAACACCTAAATTATAATATTAGATACTAGGGAAATCCTAATTAAGATTTTCACTATACATACAAATCTTGATCTCATCATGCTGTAAGTATATTTCACTTAGTAAAAAACATTAAAAACATAATAGGTAATATACTCTTTTCTTAAATATCAAGTACAAAAAGTTCAGCACAATGTAAGTACTCTTTTTTTTAGATCTACAGTATGTAAACATCCAAGCTTATTTTGCTTTAATTGTTTGAATCTCTTAAGTCATTGCTGTTCCATAAAGTGTCACTCAGACATAAACATCTTCTGCACTGCTGCACACAGCAGCTAATAGGACACCCAACACTCATTGAAAAGGGATTAGATATTTAAGATTTGACATTGATAAGTAAAGTCTATCCTCCTCCTTGACAGTGACTGCTAAGCAAACAAATGGCTCACAATTCAAGCACACATTTATCTTGTTCATACACTCTCTGGTCTGGCTCCACAGAGCACTGCATCAACTGCAGAATTTACGATGACACATTTTCTACAAGGTATCGCACTGCAAAATCTATAATCTTTCAAACAGCATGTAGTTCCTTAGACAGAAAATGAACAGTTGTTTCAAAAGTTATTTTAATATTCTCCTCCCCAGGTTTTCATATATTCCATGTGCTTATTGAAGGAAAAGATTTTAGTTACAAAACACAGAACTCTTACAGCAGGTATGTAGTTGCTGCATTTGAGAATTCATGTGCATATTTTGTGGAGTGACAACAACTCAAGGTTAGTGAAGAGTGAATCCAACAGGAGCTGCTGCTTTGGAACTGGTGGGAATCCTTTTGCCCTCTAATGAAAACATTTCTCAATTACAAGTCATTTATGGTAAAACACAAGGGGAAAAAGAGGCGCCCAGAGTGTGAGAAAAAAAATGAGGTGGCTTACCTCAAATGCAAAGAAATTCATAAAATAAATTAATTTTATTTGCACTGGCAAGCGTTTCGTAGGTCTGACCCCACTTCCTCAGACCAAATCAAGTGCCAGAGAAGTGCAATGAGCCCACATAAGGCACTTCTGTCTGTTTGTCTTCATTTGCGGTAAGCCACCTCAATTTTTTCACATTTTATTGTTTTTAATGAAGTTTTATCACACTTTGGGTGCCTCTTCTCCCCTTGTGCATTTTCACCCTGCTTTGGAGGGGTGTTTAGGTGGCCCCCTGTGGTGTCACCACTTAACAACCAGCTAGTCTCTCTTTTTTTACTAGAGTGCGACCTTCATCCAGTCTGCTGAATACACAAGAGGAATTGTTTTTTTTGATAGCCGCCTGCCTACAGTGGTTGGTCCATTTGTGAGCATTCTATTTACCATAATTTATCTCCCACTGTTTTGTGATGTAATGCACCATTAGGGCTCCTGTTGTATTTTTGTTTTCTGAGGATGCGTGTTGCTCACCTCCACCCCCATATCATGTATGGTAAGTCTGTGCTCCGTTCCACTCCATGTTGTGACTAGGGTGGCCACAAAGACTCAGGCCCTGGGCCATGCATGCTGAGACACTTGGTTTGGGGCATTTCAATATCTGATAATGCCGCGGTCCCTGCCCGTGCTGTCACTTTAAATGTATCAGGAGGCTCTACCTGCAGCCACTTCTAAGACAGGTGCTCTTTGTCAAGGTGCACTTAGTGGTCATGCATGCTGAGACACTTGGTTTTGAGCCTTTCAATATCTGATAAAGCAAAAGGTCCCTGCCCGTGCTGTCACTTTAAATGTATCAGGAAGCTCTGGACTGGAACACAATTTAGAGAATGACCGAATTTCTGCTTTAAACACGATGTGTTTTCTGTTACAAAAACTATCCTAATTATGAAAAATAATCCTAATTATGAAATTCTGCATAAACGCAAAATTATGAATTTTTGATTATGGTCGTAATCATAATTTCACGAATTACGCAAAATTTTGCGTAATCGTAATTAGGCCATTACGCTCATTACTACTTCTCAATCATTTCAAATGTATTTGCTTTTCAATGACAATCCTACTGTCTAAAGGTGGCCACACACCATACAATTTTTTAAATATCTGTTCAATTTAAGAATTGCAATCAATTTTTCTGACTGATTGTAACATTTCAAAAATATGACCAATGTACCACACACGTGTGTTCAATTTTTTCCTCAATTATGATAAAAATGATTGGAAACTCAGAGAAAATTGCTAGGGTGTGTATATTAATAAATTAACAATCCAACACACACCATACTATCTTTAGTAGAGATTGAAGAGAAATATCTGGCATTCCAGAACGATTTAAATCGAAAAAAAAAACGGGATTTCGATCGGATTTTTCAGTCGAATGAAAAAAAAAGCTTTTCGATTTTTTCGAGAGATACGATCGGTTTTATCAAATTACTGTAAAATCGGATCATTTTATTGTATCGTGTATGGCCACCTTAATACAGATTTTGTCAAGGCATTTAAGAAACACATTTCAAACATAGCTGGCGCACACTGACGTGTAGCTTTTTAAAAAATAAAAACTCTGGCAGACTAAGGGTTAAAAGTCTACAATTAAGCAGAAGCCAGTCTGGGGCATTACATGGGGACCAGTGACCACGTTTATCGGCAACATTGGCAAGCTTTATGTTGAGCCCATCTTTCCTGCCCAGTGGAGATCAGGTCTCCTTTTTTCTTTTTTTCAGTTTCTTCTTCTCTTCTTTCTTTCTTTTTCTTTTCTTTTTTTCCCCTTTTTCTCTATCTCCTTTACGGGAATTAGGGAGATGCTGACTTTTAACAAGACACAGGTCTTCTGTATATGTCATCAGATGGAATTTTTTTCCCTTTTGGCATACTACAGGTCTACAGCCATAGTTAGAGATAGAGAATATGAGATCTAGTAAGAGTGTTTGCTATTTATTGTTGTACATGAAAGGAAAAATAATTGTGATAAATAATCTATTAAAAAAAATCTACCCCTTGTGAGGTGTTTCTAATAAGATAATGTTGGGACTGACTATTCCTTTTTAAATAATTAAACACAAATGCTTTCTTGTATTGGGCATTTATGCCTCTTACAATCCGCACAATGCATTTAATTGTGTTTCTAATCCCATTGGTTTTCCTGATAAAGTACCAGAAGGATGGCGCTGAGACATGTTAACCAGGCAATTTATCAGGCCTGGAAAGGGGAATCAATGTGAGAAAACTTGGAGGAAAGTTTATAGAGAAATCCTTATAGACTCCTCCCTTGGTAAATATACTCACACCTTAAAGAGACTCCGTAACAAAAATTGCATCCTGTTTTTTATCATCCTACAAGTTCCAAAAGCTATTCTAATGTGTTCTGGCTTACTGCAGCACTTTGTACTATCACAGTCTCTGTAATAAATCAACTTATCTCTCTCTTGTCAGACTTGTCAGCCTGTGTCTGGAAGGCTGCCAAGTTCTTCAGTGTTGTGGTTCTGCTATGAACTCCCCCTTCCAGGCCCCTCTATGCACACTGCCTGTGTGTTATTTAGATTAGAGCAGCTTCTCTCTTCTCTCTTATCTTTTACAAGCTGGATAAATTGTCCTCTGAGCTGGCTGGGCTTTCACATAGTGAGGAATTACAGACAAGGGCAAAGCTGTTTGCAGGAAGAAAAGAGCAGCCTGAAACTTCAGTGCATGAGAGATGCAGGTGGAAAGAAACACACAAATGATCTCTTGAGATTCAAAAGGAAGGGTGTATACAGCCTGCTTGTGTATGGATGTATTTTCTATGTGTGGACATACTGTACATCAACTTACTTCCTGTTTTGGTGGCCATTTTGTTTGTTTATAAACAAACTTTTTAAAACTGTTTTTAACCACTTTTAATGCGGCGGGGAGCGGCGAAATTGTGACAGAGGGTAATAGGAGATGTCCCCTAACGCACTGGTATGTTTACTTTTGTGCGATTTTAACAATACAGATTCTCTTTAAAGGGGCACTATGGCAAAAACTGTAAAATGTAAAATATGTGCAAATATGAACAAATAAGAAGTACGTTTCTTCCAGAGTAAAATGAGCCATAAATGGCTTTTCTCCTATGCTGCTGTCACTTACAGTAGGCAGTAGAAATCTGACAGAAGTGACAGTTTTGAACTAGTCCATCTTTTCATGGGGGGATTCTCAGGGATTTATTTATTTTCAAAAGCACTTAGTGGATGGCAGTTGGTCTGTCCAACTGACAAAAAACTGTGTAGGAACCAGGGAAGCTGGCCAGCACCATTCTTTAAATCCTGTTTAGGGAATATCTTTATAAAGAATAAAAGCCTTGCTGAGAATCACCTATGAAGAGATGAACTAGTCTAAAACCTGTCACTTCTGTCAGATTTCTACTACCTACTGTAAGTGACAGAAGCATAAGAGAAAATTAATTTATGGCTCATTTTACTCTGGAAAAATGTACTTCTTATTTCTTTGTTCATGTTTTCACATATTTTAAATTTTAAAATTTTTCACCATAGTGCCCCTTTAAAGTGGACCTGAACTCTTGCACAGGACAAAAGGAAAACATACAGAAATGTGCCTTGTATGTATTTAGAGGGGGAAGCCTGTGCAGCATTTAGATGCTTCCCTCTTCTTTGGTATGTATTTTTTTCACCCAAGGTTCGCCTCATGTTCCTTTCAAAGGAAGAAAGCTTTTATTTACAGTTAAAATGAAATATTATCAGTACCTGCAACTCTAGCTTTTGAAGTTATAAATAATTTAGGAAGTCCTTTTTTATAACTGCAAAATATAAGAAATCAATGTTTATTTTATTGCGTCTGTTGGAGGTAATGCCCTGCCATTCGGAGGGAGATAAAATCGCTGTCCAGGTTTGGAGAGTTAATAGAGATTAGCTCTCCATAGTGGTTAAGGACTGCTAGAACAGTGTCACTTCAATTTACATATGTGAAAGAAATAGCTTTATTGTTAATGAAATCGTATGCACTTTCAAATGTCAAAGTAAATGTCATTGAATGACATAAATTACTGTTATCACCAAGTATGAACTTAAAGCAAATGGCGCAGGTACATAGTGTCTGTTCCTTTCCCATCTATACAGAGACTTTATATGTACACCGATTTGTAACATTTTGTTTCATTAATGACATTTGTCCTTTTCCTCTTTGTACCTCTATATTCAGGATGCAAAAGTGTTTTCTAAAGGGCGAATTCAGAGATAAAGTCTTGGAACACATTTCTGATAAGTGCAGTTTGGTATGTGGCAAGAGTTTTAAAATAGTTTCACAGTTAACCATAGCTTAATATGGCCATCATGTGTGCAGACATAAGTGGCGTAGCTAAGGCGCTGTGGGCAGAGCCGGGACAAGGTCCTCCAGCACCCAAGGCTGAGCCACCAAAGTGCGCCCCTCCATCCCTGCCACCCGAGCCATCAAACACTGATTGCTGTTAGACTAAGAGGCGCCACAGGGCCCACAACCTCCCCAACACCTTAATCTCTAGTTATCTGGCTTGCAGTCACTGCCATGTATCCCCTTTTCTTATTTCTTTCTGCTTCATACACAATTAGGAATGACAGCTGAATGAATTCTGCGCCCCCTCCTACACTGCGCCCTGAGGCTGGAGCCTCTCCAGCCTATGCCTCGGCCCGGCCCTGGCTGTGGGCCCCAATGCAAGCTTTACATTGGCGCCCCTCAAACACTCTATACATAACAATTGATACAGTGCACCAAAACCTGTCAAGGACAACCACAGTGTCAGTGTTAATGATTACCACGATTCAAAGTATCTATAGAAGTCATTATTATGAGCACAGGACCATTAGAGAGCTAATACTGAAGTTGAGGGAGGGCCCTTCGGGGCCCCTCTGGCCCAAGGGCCCCGATGCAGTTTCAACCTCTGCAACCCCTATTGCTACGTCCCTGGACATAACTAGATGCATTCCGGCCTCTTTTACACAGACAGCTGAACTGTGTGCTTGTTAGGTGGTTCAGCCTCCCAGCTGCCAGCCACCTAGAGCTTTTTGTCTGCAATTCTATGCAGCCAAAACGCATTGCTTGTAATCCCACGTGTTTCAGCATTTAATACTTGGTACTATTATCTGGCAGCAAAAATCGACTTGTTATGTCTTAGCACAGCAATTCTCACTTTGGTGACCGTCTCTCCACTGCCTGTGCCGAGTGCAAGCAAGCAACTGGCTGGTGCATGGGAGCCGCTGAAAAACTGTGAATTCGTATCCCTCCCCCTCCCGTGTGAAGAGGCCGAAAAGTGGCCACACACGGTACAATGTTTATATTTCTTTTCTATTCCAGAAGTACAATACATTTTTTTTTTATTGATTGTTACATTTGAAAAATCTGATCAATGTATCATGCACATGTGTTTTTTATGAAAAACAATGATTGAGAATTCAGGAGAATTTGTTCTTGCTTTAGATTTTTTTGTACAAGCGATTGTTTTTTTATGAAATTGCCATAAAATTGGGTTTTTTTATTGTATCGTGTGTGGCCATTTTAAGGCTGCTCTAGTTTTCAGTCACTCTGAAAGTGAGAAGACCTAGGAAAAGCACATTTAAAAAAAAATATTCTTTGTAATTTGTCTGGGTTTAGGCTTAATAAATGTACAAATAAACCTATTCTGATTCTGATGTACATATAATTAACATCTATTAAAAGAACTATAATCACAGCAACTAAAATGTCCATCGTACCCAAACTGCGTGCATGAATAAGGGGCGCCCACTTTCGGCTAGTAGAGTTTACCAATAGCTAGTAGAATTGATTGATATTTTATGTATTAAAAGTGTAAATTATCATAGTAAAATATCGGAAAATAATACTGACAATCTAACATTACTCTCACACAGAACCCTCCATTACCAATGCCAAGCCTTAACCATATCTCCCCTACGCCTAACACTTTTAAAAAAAACCCACATCTAACCTTAACCGCCACCCGCCCACGCCTAACCCTTAAAAATAACCCCCTTCCACGCCTAATCTTAACCATCCCCACCATGCCTAACCCTTAAAAATAAACACCCCCCTCCACACATAACCTTAACTGCCCCCCATGCCTAACTCTTAAAAACACCCCACACCACACCTAACCTTTACAGTCCCCTCCCACACCTAACCCTTAAAAACACCCCATCAATGGCCAACCTTAAAGAGATTACACTGGTTGTGTAGTTCAAATAACAGAGAACATTAGTAGCAAAGAACAGCTCATATTTTTATTTTCAGTTAAATAGAGTTTTTTATAACATTGCATCATTCTCTAATATTTGTAGTTTACACGCTACTCAGCATTCTAAATGATTCTACAGAACAGGCCTGTGAACTTTTGAACTGTCCTCTGGAGAGAAAAATAAAATACAGTGAACGACAGTTGAGATAACAAGTTTCAGAAGACCGGGCTCTCTGCGACTTTGAAAGTCGTGGAGCTCAAGGGTAGTGTTGGGCGAACACCTAGATGTTCGGGTTCGCGAACGTTCGCCGAACATCGCCGCGATGTTCGGGTGTTCGCGCCGAACTCCGAACATAATGGAAGTCAATGGGGACCCGAACTTTCGTGCTTTGTAAAGCTTCCTTACATGCTACATACCCCAAATTTGCAGGGTATGTGCACCTTGGGAGTGGGTACAAGAGGGAAAAAATATTTGAAAAAGAGCTTATAGTTTTTGAGAAAATTGATTGTAAAGTTTCAAAGGAAAAAGTGTCTTTTAAATGTGGAAAATGTCATGTTTCTTTGCACAGGTAACATGCTTTTCGTCGCCATGCAGTCATAAATGTAATACAGAGAAGAGGTTCCAGGAAAAGGGACCGGTAACACTAACCCAGCACCAGCAGCAGCACACGTGATGGAACAGGAGGAGGAGGCGCAGGAGGAGAAGGCCACGCTTTTTGAGACACAACAACCCAGGCCTTGCATGAGGACAAGAAGCGTGCGGATAGCATGCTTTGTACCGCCATGCAGTCATAAATGTAATAAAGATAAGTGGTTCAATAAACAGGGACAAAGCGGCAACGCTAACCCAGCAGCAGCAGGCGTGATGGAACAGGAGGAGGCGCAGGAGAAGAAGGCCACGCTTTCAGGCGCAACTCGCCTTGCATGAGGACAAAAAAATGCGTACGCAAAGCAATGCAATGAGTAGTTTTCAGGACACAATGGGCTATTCGGAGGAGCTATTCCCACCCCCACAATCTTCTACCTGTGAAAGGTCAATGGAACAGCCACAAATGTTGTGCCAATTCACAACCTTTTTCTGTGGAAAATGCACCTCGCACTGAAATGCAAGGCGAGGCCGAGGATGAACATGACGTCAACAACTCAACATGACGCAAAAAGGGGGGCGGAACAGAAAGCTGCTTTCAATGTTTTGAAGGCCTTAATTGCCTCCGGTGGCCAGTTAGATGCATCATTCATCACACCCAAATCCCAGAGCAATGTGTGCAGGAATTTGAATCGCAGGAGGTGTACCGAGATCATCTGGACAAGTGACCAAGTGACCAGTGACAAAGTGAAAAGTGACCAGTGACAAAGTGACAAAGTGACAAGTGACAAAGTGACAAGTGACAAGTGACAAAGTGACAAGTGACAAGGTGACAAAGTGACCAGTGACAAAGTGACAAGTGACAAAATGACAAAGTGACAAGTGACAAAGTGACAAGTGACAAAGTGACAAGTGACAAAGTGACAAAGTGACCAGTGACAAAGTGACAAGTGAGAGGTTGTTCTGGGGAGCTCTACTCCACTGCACACAGTCACATATGAGGAGAGGTCTCGTCGGGACTGCTGACCCTCCTCAGCTTGCTCAAAGCCTTGAGGGTTCCTGAAGATCCTCTGCTTGGAGTTTGCCGGGGTTCAGCTTGGTGTCGGGGTCGGCGGCGTCCTCCTCACTCCAACGTGGCAGATCTTCTGTTGAAGGAAAAAAAACAAACATTTTTAAAAGTCCAGTACCACTTCTGAAGGACTCACCAAGAGATGCAGGAGCGCTTCAATCTAGCGCACCATCGCTCGCTGGGTGATGTCCCTCCCTACGCGCTGGAATTCTACGCTGCACATGCTAGCACGCTTTTGCGCAGTGCCGAGGCGCATTCCAGCAGCTAGCTAGTAGCTACCAAGCTTCTGTGGATCTGATTGGGCCACCATGTTGGATCTCTGCCAAGTCCTCCAAAATTTTGAGCAATCCACGTTGCTTGTGACTGAGCAGTGACAACTCTACAGTCAGCATTACAATACCACTGCTGTGTTTACTGAAGAAATCAATGTTGAAGATGGAAACCGCTGGCATGATGCAAGTCGGGGAATCTGAAGATGAAAACGATCAGCGTGATGATACCAACATCAGGCAACCTGCCTCAGGAAACGCTGGTCCCAGCTATGACAAAGAACAGGACGAGGAACAGCTGGAGTTGGAGCAGGAATTAGATGCCCCCACTGCCGAGGGACAGAGCGGTGCACGTTGGAATTCCACAATTTATCGGGAATGGACAGCAGAAGAGGAAGAAAGTGATGCTGGTGACGAATATGGTGCATCACAACAATCACAACGCTCACAAGAACATGAAGACAGAGGAGTCTGGCAGGATTCTCTGGCACACATGGCTCAATTCATGCTAGACTGCATTGAACGCGGCCCGTGCATTATTCACTATTCATTATTATTCATTATTCTGGACAACACCAATTACTGGGTTTATACCCAGTTTATACAAACACAATGTTAAAAAACTGATTGAAGAAAGTGTCAGACAGGTCAAAAATGGAACAATTCCAGCAGGCCCTTGAGGATGGAGACTTTAGAGAGGAGATTGACATCCTCCTCCTTCTCTAGCCAGTTGTACGCCGACAGACTGACTTCAGCAAACCCAGGAGGACCAGGAGGGCAGCAAAGAACACAAGCTGCTGCTAGTGCCCAAAAGGGAATGGTATTGGCAGTGTCCTTGGAGTGGGAACATTTTCTGACACCCATGCAGCAGCCCACAGAACAGCAATCGGGCAGTTCCACGTCCTCCAACACCAATCGCCTGGAGAAGATGGTCAAGGTCTACATGTCAGATGGCGGAGCTGTGTTGAACAATCCATCTGCAGACAGACGGTGAGTGTGACAGCACAGAAGGACCATGGCAACTCACTCATAGTACCACAGTTTGATAGTGCTGCCCAAAAAATTATATGGATCCGTGGACCCGGGCAGTACTGGGAAGTGGGAACGCAGATTTTAGTACCTAAACACACGATACAACATGTTTTCCGGGGTCGGACTCTGAGGCACATACAGATGGTCCCGATCATCATCCTCATCATACAACTCTTCTCCTGAGTCTGACCCACCCACCACCTCTGCCACCCCAACATCCCCAGACACAGACCCCTCATCGTCCTCAACATTAACTTGGGATGCTGGCCTGAGCCAGACCTCCTCCTCCACATCAGGCCCCATCATCTCCTCAATGGCAGCCCTCATTAATCGTTCTGTCGACGGACCGATGGACACAACGTTCTCCTCCGGGGAGGGCTGCTGCTGACCACTGGCTGCTGGGGTGGATGTTATAGCTTGCGTGGGGCGTTGGCTGTTGCTGTTGTTGGGAGTGCTGCTCACAGCGGAGGTCTCTGAGGAACTCATGGTGAGCTCATATAGTGGTTGGCGGTGAGTGGAGTATTACTGATCCCAGCAATATACACACTGACTGGCAGAGTACGCAATGCTATATAGTGTGGCTGAGCGGTGTACACAGAGTGGCAGTAAACACAATGCTATATAGTCTGGCTGAGCGGTGTACACAGAGTGGCAGTACACACAATGCTATATAGTCTGGCTGAGCCGTGTACACAGAGTGGCAGTACACACAATGCTATATAGTCTGGCTGAACGGTGTACACAGAGTGGCAGTACACACAATGCTATATAGTCTGGCTGAGCGGTGTACACAGAGTGGCAGTAAACAATGCTATATAGTCTGGCTGAGCGGTGTACACAGAGTGGCAGTACACACAATGCTATATAGTCTGGCTGAGCGGTGTACACAGAGTGGCAGTACACACAATGCTATATAGTCTGGCTGAGCAGTGTACACAGAGTGGCAGTACACACAATGCTATATAGTCTGGCTGAGCGGTGTACACAGAATGGCAGTACACACAATGCTATATAGTGTGGCTGAGCGGTGTACACAGAGTGGCAGTAAACACAATGCTATATATAGCGTGGCTGAGCGAGGTACACAGTGGCAGTACACACAATGCTATATAGTCTGGCTGAGCGGTGTACACAGAGTGGCAGTACACACAATGCTATATAGTCTGGCTGAGCAGTGTACACAGAGTGGCAGTACACACAATGCTATATAGTCTGGCTGAGCCGTGTACACAGAGTGGCAGTACACACAATGCTATATAGTCTGGCTGAGCGGTGTACACAGAGTGGCAGTACACACAATGCTATATAGTCTGGCTGAGCGGTGTACACAGAGTGGCAGTAAACAATGCTATATAGTCTGGCTGAGCGAGGTACACAGTGGCAGTACACACAATGCTATATAGTCTGGCTGAGCAGTGTACACAGAGTGGCAGTAAACAATGCTATATATAGTGTGGCTGAGCGAGGTACACAGTGGCAGTAAACAATGCTATATATAGTGTGGCTGAGCGAGCGGTGTACTACTGTTCCCAGCAGCGACACACAATGACTGGGGGGGACCCTGGCTAGCGTGGCTGGAGAGCGAACTACCCTGCCTGCCTACCCAAAGCTAAACCCACAGAGAAATGGCGGAGATATGACGTGGTTCGGGTATTTATTTACCCGAACCACGTGACCGTTCGGCCAATCAGAGCGCGTTCGGGTCCGAACCACGTGACCCGTTCGGCCAATCACAGCGCTAGCCGAACGTTCGGGGAACGTTCGGCCATGCGCTCTTAGTTCGGCCATGCGGCCGAACGGTTTGGCCGAGCACCATCAGGTGTTCAGCCGAACTCGAACATCACCCGAACAGGGTGATGTTCTGCAGAACCCGAACAGTGGCGAACACTGTTCGCCCAACACTACTCAAGGGCTCTTTTGCATAGATGCAATTTTCCAAATGAAGAAAAAGAAGGACTCCGGGCACCTTCCGTCCAGTGCCTTTATTGCAAGTAATAGCAGACAATGTTCTGGGTACCCTGTCCAAAAAATACCTCCATCTGGTGGTCCTCAGTGGTGATGGTGCGGTGGAGGTGGAGGAGCCAGGGCACTAAGTGGGACTGGCGATGGCCATTTCGCATCTATCCAGACGCTTGGTCACGCTGCGTACCACTCTTTTGCATAGATAACAACTGGAGTTTCTTAACTCTTCTTGTACTGGAAACAATATTAGACTTCTGTCTCTGCTCCTAATGTTTTATTTCTTAGCTGTACTACACATACAAATCATTATATCATAATTTTTTTTTTGCTTCAGTGTCTCTTTAACCTCTCCCCCCCCCCCCCCCCCCCACACACACACCTAAATGACCCTTGCTGCCAACCCACTGCTATTACGATAATTTTAGGGCTTGATTCACTAAACCAAGTTAACTTGTAGCACGGCCGCGCCAGTGTTTTTGCGAGCAATTGCGAATTTTTGCATGCAATCGCAGTTGAAAATTCACGATCACGCACGAAAATTTGCGATTGAGCGCAAAGTTTGGCAAAAACGCTAGCGCGCCCATGCTATGAGTTATCACGGTTTAGTGAATCAAGCCCATAGTGTGAAATTTGCTATTTATCTGCACCCAAATTTCACACTATAGCTGCTATTTTCAATGGCGCCTATGGCAGCGCCCAAGTATCTTACGATAGAGGTGCCAAAATGTCCTGCTTCACCCAAACTACTGTACCCTCTAATGTTGTTCCCCATCACTATTCCAAAAATGACACTGATAATAAGTTTACATAAATACATCATAGGATTCATATGAAATTCCTTAAAGTGGCAAAGAAGACTCTTTATAGAGGCAGAGCAGAAGGATAGTTTGATGTCCCCAACATACATTTCTACTTCCAAGCAACACAAGAAGCTTAGCTGGCAATGCTCCCTGAGTATAGGGATCCCTCAGATTGTGTTTCTCAGTAATGAAATTACAAGGGAATACCTCTGAAACACCTCCTCTGGTTTATCCCATCTAGTCGACAATACAAGCTGCTGAGGAGTCCCAACAGATTTGTAACTTCTCCAGAGGACAGTGGTGGAATGAGAGGACTTAGCGAGGACAGGGAAGGCTCTATGGGATCCAGAGCCTTCCCTCTCCATAGGTTAGTATTTACCTCTTTTTTGGTAAAGCCGCTCCAGATTTGCTTTTAAAAAATTCCAGTGTGTTAGAGATCACAGATTTCAGCATCTGAGATATTTGGGATCTTCTAGATTAAGGAATTTGTATAAAAATAGTACAAACAAACATTTGATGTCTGTCACTATTTAAGCAAAGATGAAAGAATGACCCTCTGGATAGACATAAAAAAAGGGTTTCTTCTTCAGGCATTATACAGAATGGTATCAGAACCATACGAATCTGCATAGTGCCTGAAGAAGAAACTTAACGCCTCAAAAGCTTGCAATAAGCCATGTACAGTTAGTTATTAAAGGTATCACCGGAATCAACGGTTTTTGGTTTGATGCCTGCATTTCTGCTCCTCGACTAACATTGGACCATACTTCACGTAAATTATCCAGAATACCCATTTTTACCTTAAAGGGGAACTTCAGCCTAAACAAACCTACTGTCATCAAGTTACATTAGTTATGTTAATTAGAATAGATAGGTAATATAATCTCTTACCCATCCTGTTTTAAAAGAACAGGCAAATGTTTGTGATTCATGGGGGCTGCCATCTTTGTCATGGGGGCAGCCATGTTTTTAGTTGAAAGGAGGTGACAAGGGGCGGGAGACACAGTTCCAACTGTCCTGTGTCCTGATTACCCCTCCCAGCTGCACATGCTAGGCTTCAAATGTCAAATTCAAAATGTAAAAAAAAAAAATTGCACCAAAACAGCAGAACGAAAACAACAAAATCAGAAATCCCATCATGCTTTGCACAGCATCAGGGGAAAAAAGCCCGGGCAGTTTTCTTCTGTGCAGCTAAAAATGAGGCTTGGATAAGAAAAACAAAGTTCTGATGCTGTGAAACTGTTAAAGAAACACAAAGCCTTTTCAGTGCTGCTGAGTCGATTTTTAGTCCGTAAGTTAACTTTAAGTCTTAGGGCCCGTTTCCACTAGAGCGAATCCGCATGCGTTGTCTGCATGCGGATTCGCACAGCCAATACAAGTGGATGGCCCTGTTTCCACTTGTCAGTTTTTTCAAGCGTTTTTCTGTGCAGGATTTTTCTGCACGGTAGAGCCTGCAGAATTTGCCTGCGTGAGGAATGCAGGTGATTCGCAGGCTATGTATTTGATAGGGAAAACGCACATGCGTTTTTTGCCGCGATTTCGCGTGCGAATTCGCATGAAAACTAATGTAAATAGAACCAGGCAGTGACATGGTTAAATTCGCATATACCCTGCCTATGCGAAATCACATGCGAAATCGGGGCAAAAACGCACGTGGAATCGCATCCGCATGCGATTTCGTCAGCGGTGGAATCCCAGCGATTCGCACCGCACTAGTGGAAACGAGCCCTTAAAAATAAAATTATGAGACTCTGTTCTATCTTACTGTTGTTCTATCTTCCATTAGTGGAACACCCACAATTAATACTCTCATAAGTATATTTCCAGTGCTTCTTATACCTATATATTACTGTATATTGCTATGTTACCCCTCCCTCCCAGTAATGTTTAGGCTAGGATATAGTGTTACGTAGCCATCCCCCACCCCCCAGAGCACTCTGGAAAATCATGTGATGCTTCTGCTCACTTTTTAGGGGAACAAAAAAACTTTCCACAATAATTCATGGAATCTCTCATACATGTATAGGGTACTGGGAAAAATCACAAAGACTATGGGAGCCCAAATTGTGAAGTATATCACAGGTAGATGGATAAATAAAGCGTTCAAAAAGGGAATACTCACAAGTGGGTTGCACACGGTGCAACCGACCACTTCAAGCAGGTGGAGTGTCTTATACCTGACTCTACACAGCAGGGGCGTAACTAGGCCACACCGGGCCCCCCTGCAGAATTTCAGTGTGGGCCCTCCCTGGGGCCCGCTCGGGGCCGTGGTGTGGGAGCTGGAGGGTTGGCAGCATGAGGGGAAAGCCTTGGCCACAGTCGGCGGGGAGAGGGGAAGTTCCCCCCCTCTCCCTCACCTCGGGGCTCTGCCCTCTGCGCTCCTCTCCAGCTTAAGTTACAGTGTGGGCAGCGGGCAGCGGCGGGCAGATACATACCTTCTTCCGTGCGTTCCATTGCAGACTTCTCGCTCTAGCGGCTGACATCACTTCCGGAAGTGACGTCAGCCGCTAAGGCGAGAAGTCTGCGATGGAACGCACGGAAGAAGGTATGTATCTGCCCGCCGCTGCCCGCTGGCCACACACTGTAACTAGCTGGAGGGGAGTGCAGAGGGGAGAGCCCCGAGGTGAGGGAGAGTGGGGGAACTTCCCCTCTCCCCGCCGACTGTGGCCAAGGCTTTCCCCTCATGCTGCCACCCCTCCAGCCCCCACAAAACGTCCCCGAGCGGGCGGGCGCAGGGGCTGCAGGGCCTATTGTTACGCCACTGCCGCTCAGGTATGCCAGTAATCCTGGATGCGGTCGCCCTCTTGGAAAAGAACCAAATGGCACTCTAAAACCGTGAGGTAGTGTGGGTTCCACTTCCACCTCAAGTTTGGTGTATGGGACTCCCCTCACTGGATCGTGGAGGGGAGTAATAATGCGATAATAATGCGAACATTTATATAGCGCTTTTCTCCTGTCGGACTCAAAGCGCTCAAGAGCTGCAGCCACTGGGACGCGCTCAGGAGGCCACCCTGCAGTGTTAGGGAGTCTTGCCTTGAACTCCTTACTGGATAGGTACTGACCCTAGCCAGGATTCGAACCCCGGTCTCCCATGTCAAAGGCGGTGCCCTTAACCAGTACTCTATTCAGCCACTGCTGAATGGAGTATATAAGAGTTAAAATCACTAAAAACTAAAAGGTTGAGGTGGCTTACCTCATAGACGACAACTCACTTTGAGTAGAAATGTTTATTAATAAGCACAGGCAATGCGTTTCATCTGATCTAGCCCACTATTAGACTGCAGTGCCACTGCTGTCTAATAGCCGCATTATAATAGCCGCATTCGCGGCTCCCCGAATGCAGCTATTAGACTGCAGTGGCACTGTATTTGGCCTGAGGAAGTGGGCTAGATCCCACAAAACGCGTTGCCTGTGCTTATTAATAAACATTTCTACTCAAAGTGAGTTGTCGTCTATGAGGTAAGCCACATCAACCTTTTAGTTTTTAGTGATTTCAACTCCTTTATACTCCATTGGGCGCCTCTTTACCTCCTTCTCTCATACATGTAAATCAGGTTGAGAAAAGATTTTGCATTTGGCAAACATTGACTAAATATTTTATAAATGAATATTGTAAAAATAAGCAATTTTCTTCATAAAGTTATGTACAGCAAAGTTCCTCTTTTGATTAAAATTTGTAATTGAACCTTTGTGTATAATATTTGCACATCATATTGAACCTTCTTTTTCTATTTGTCTTTATATTTTTTGTAATAACATGTCCTATTATTAAATATATAAAACTAATTTTTCAACAACCTTTTACACCACTGAATTATGTTTCTTTAAAGGAAACCAGAGATAAAGCATAGTTAAAGTTTTATACAAACCTTGGGCTTCCTCCAGCCCCATCCGCACAGATCGCTCCCACGCTGCTGTCCTCAGCCTTCTGCAGCTATGGTACTGGGTCCCGTAACATCAGCCAGTCGCAGCCAGTTTGACCCATGTACAGTGCGCTCCTGCCGTCTCTCTTTGGCGGAGTACTATTGTCCACTGGAGAGAAATGGAGAGAGCGCACTGTGCTTGCTCAGACTGGACTCGACTGGCCGAAGTTACGGGACCCGGTACCGGAGGCTGAGGCTGAGGACGGCAGCGTGGGAGCTATCCATGCAGATGGGGCTGGTATGTATAAAACTATGCTTCGTCTCTGATACACTTTAAAGCAAACCTTTACTTAAAGGGTACAAAGTGGCAGTGTGTATAAAATAACTCATAAACTCTCTGCGAGCAGTTCGTATGCCCTTGTTTACATTACAACAAGCATAAAATAACAACTTACATCTCAGGCCAGTTAAGCAATAGACCCGTCCAAACAATGAGCTAGTGTAATACAAATATTGTTTGTTCTTGTAGCTGCATTTGCTCCACCCAACTGGTTTCGCTTTTGCCTCTTTTTATCTTTTCAACCTGGTCCATTCTGAACATGCGCAGAGCAGAAACCGTGAAATCCAAAATGTTAGATGTTGGTATTCTTGCAGCTCTCTAAATTATACAGTATATAAACTTATAAAGTGGTCCTTCGGAGGCAGACCCCTTACCAATTCTCTTCCTCTTTCTCGTATTAATGGGAACAATTGCTTTTTCACATGTCCCACCTTTTTATGAGGGGGATCCTTCAGTTAGCTCCACCCTTTTCATACAAGCAAAGGTCACCCTTGGCATTTCCTATACTGCTCTATTGAGGTTCTTATATAAGGTGGTGAATCCATGGCATATGGCTTGACATAATGACAACGTTATGTCGGGTCAGGATTTCCCCACAATTTCCTGCCCTCTTATCTGAGAAAGATGACACTAACTGCGTAACCAGATGACACAGCTGTGAAATTTGTGGATGCTCAAATGAAACACACTAATTATTTCATCAATGTTCCAATGTTCCTGTAGAGAGATCTGGAGCACAGCACTGCTGGACTGTAGCTAGGAGACGCTGCTGTAGATGGTGCCGTTGATGAAATATTTACAGAAATGATAGCTGTATTTTATTACATCTAAATAGTTGCCAGTATGTTCAATTTCTCCTACTGAGCTTTTAAGTTTACTGAACAATAGCAGCTGTCATATTTTCCAAAGGGGGCTATATATGATCACGCAGATATATTATTACAGCAGAGAAAAGTGATATTCTATGGATCTAAAAGCATCAAAGTACATTTATGCCTCTGTATTTTTGAAGATATGGTACTGATAAGGACAGGATACTACCACACACTTTATGAAGTGATAAAAAGCATTCAGCAGCTTAAGAAATAACTCTGACATTAAAAAAGAACTATAAGCAAGGTACCAAGTAAAGAAGAACTCTGGGGAAACATCTATAAGACATTAGTCGAGGCAGTCTTCAAACTAATACAGTTCAGCTACAGCTTACAGGCAGAGGTGTACTCTTTTATTCAATTTCAAGGGAACTTCAAGTAAGAGGAATAAGGAGGCTGACATATTGCTATCAAATGTTAATACTGCCAGTTGCCTGACTGTTGAGCCTCTTTCACACAGGTGAATGCAGTTGGTGTATTCCTGTAAGCTGCTTCACTGCACCTGCAAGTGCTCAGCGCAGGTAGTATCGTAGAAAGACATCCCTCCCATGGAGACACACTCAGATGTGACACTGGCATCTGAGCTAAACCCAGAAACAACATGCAACTAGTGAATAAGGGCACCTAATGTAGCCGCTTATTCTAGATCTTGGGTCTAGTTGGCTTTGGAAGGAAGTATTGAAGGTAGAGGATTATAGCAACAGGCAGACAATTAGTATTTTTCAAAGGGAGTTAACAGCCACATCTTCCACAATACCCACACCAGAACCATGTGGTGTGGGTAAGGTGGGTGGACATTCAGGGAGAAGTGGTGGCGGGAGCAACATGTGCACAGTGAAAGAAGAAAAAGATTGCAGATCGCAGCAAAGCATAGGTAACTGACCATCCAGGGCCGGGAAACATGCAATCTGGCTTTCTCTTTGGTGTCCTTATTGCCATAGCTGCGGGACGTCAGTCATCACATGACCACCACAACTGGTGGTATACGTGATGACTGCAGGGGTGGAGCTTGTGTGAGGTTGCCTGAACTACATGCATCAGGCGGTGTCTTCCTAGGGGCAGCCTCCCACCCACCCCCCTTCCTCCCTGGCTGCCTCCTCGAGTCAGGCAGCCCCCACCTTCATCACAGATTCCCATCGCTGCATGCGCGGAATGCAGCAGAGACCTCAGTTCAGTAGTGGCCCACAGACAGAAGAGACACGAGGGCAGTTCCCCTACTAGCGGCACATATACAGGAAGTACTTACTGGGGGCACCTATACCTGCCTACCTATACCGGGGGCACCTATACTTGGCTACCTATACAGGGGGCACCTATACCTGGCTTCCTATACAGGGGGCACCTATACTTGGCTACCTATACTGGGGGCACCTATACCTGGCTTCCTATACTTGGGACACCTATACTTGGTTACCTATACCGGGGGCACCTATACCTGGCTTCCTATACTGGGGACACCTATACTTGGTTACCTATACTGGGGGACCTATACCTGGCTTCCTATACTGGGGGCACCTATACTTGGCTACCTATACCGGGGGCACCTATACCTGGCTTCCTATACTGGGGACACCTCCTATACTTGGTTACTTATACCAGGGGCACCTATACCTGGCTTCCTATACTAGGGGCACCTATACTTGGCTAAATATACTCGGGGCACCTATACCTAGCTACCTATACTTCAGGTCACCACCCCCTCCCTCTAGATTGTAAGCCTTTGGCAGAGCCCTCTCCCCTTGTGTGTCATACTTGATTGTACACTCTACGGAGATTAATGTGAACTTGTATTATTGGGACTACCACTCCATTGTATGATCTGGCATTGTATCACTACCTGTACTATATTGTCGTATCTTATTGCTTATTACCTGTATTGTGCTGTTGGTCACCCCGTTATCAGCGTCTGTAATCTTATGTATTCTACAGCGCTGTGCAATTTGTTGGCGCTATATAATAAATCCAATAAATAATAATAATAATTGTATTGTATCGTGTGTGGACACCTTCTGACTGGCGATAACTAACTAGCAATAAAGTGGCAGAACCGAGTACACATCTGTAAATGATAATGAAAAGCGGACATCACTATTCTCTTTTATCTGCGCACATCTGAGTTCATTTCACAGAGGTCTAGACATAACAAGTGCTGCTGATGAAAGGTACTCAGGATAGTTAAATCTTGTTTGCCAAATTCATTATAAATTTGCGGAATCTAATTAGATATTTTGGAAAACTGTATAAATCGGAATTGCATTAAGCTAGTTCTGGCAGCGACACAGGCCTGAATTAAGACGCAAGCCTTTTCATTATAATGTGATCAAGGCTTCCTTTCTAACATCCCGGATTCCAACTTACAAATGCAACCCTTCCAGGTTACCATGAAGGATAATTAGGAAATGCAAAGATATCTAGATTGCATTTAAGAAATGAGGGACGTGTAGCCAAAAGGACTCTAGAGACATGCCAAGTAGTCAAATAATAATACGAATTCAAATCAATCACAAATGCCCATGGGGTTGTGGTGTCGCAGATAAAAATTTACATACAAAGCAAAGTCCCTCTTGGCATGACTGTGTTACTCGTATCGCTTTAACAGGAAGGAAACTGAAAAGTGCATTTTGGGCAAAATGCAGCAACTAGTGATGGGCGAACAGTGTTCGCCACTGTTCGAGTTCGCCCGGATTTTGGCCTGTTCGGGTTCGGTTCGGCACCCGCCGAACACCTCATGGTGTTCGGGAGGGTGTTCGGGCACGCTGCCCGAACCCGAACAGGCCTTCTTTGTTCGGCCGAACACAGCCGTGCCCGGCCGAACATAGCCCCCTATAGGGTCCCAGCATAAAGGGAGAGCATGCCCCGAGCGCGGGGGGGGGGGGTCAGAAATGCCCCCCACCGCTCCCCGCTAAGCTCTCCCTTTTGCCGGTTCCCTATAATGTTAAATTTAAGCCCCCCAAAAGTACCTGAGGAGGAGGGCAGGAAGCGGGCAGCCGGAGATGCTAGGCGCTAGTACCATCTGGTACTTCCGCCCTCTCTTGACGCACTTCCTGTTTACATTTGAAGTCGCGTCAAGAGAGCGCAGAAGTACCGCGATGACGCGTACAAGGGTACGTGTCATCATGTAGATGACGCGTATCCTCGTTCGCGTCATCGCGGTACTTCTGCGCTCTCTTGATGTGACTTCAAATGTAAACAGGAAGTGCGTCAAGAGAGGGCGGAAGTACCAGATGGTACTAGCGCCTAGCATCTCTGGCTGCCCGCTTCCTGCCCTCCTCCTCAGGTACTTTTGGGGGGCTTAAATTTAACATTATAGGGAAGCGGCAAAAGGGAGAGCTTAGCGGGGAGGGGTGGGGGGCATTTCCGACCCCCACCCCCGCGCTCGGGGCATGCTCTCCCTTTATGCTGGGACCCTATAGGGGTCCCAAAGGGACATGTTCGGGTTGGGTTCGGGGTTCGGCTCGAACATGCCGAACATCAGGGGCATGTTCGGCCGAACCACACCGTGACCGAACCCGAACATCTAGATGTTCGCCCAACACTAGCAGCAACACTACTAAACTTACTACTTAAAATATTAACTTCACCTTGCTTTGTATTAAAGGACAACTGTAATGAGAAGGATATAGAGGAGGACATATTTATTTCCTTTTAAACAATACAAGGTAGTACCCAGTTAACGAATGAGATAGGGACTGTAGGTTCATTCTTAACCTGAATCTGTTCTTAAGGCGTTACACTGTGCAATCTCTGTCCCCTGTACCTCCTCTGTGCCCCTCTGTGCCTCCAGTATCCCCCTCTGTGTCACATCTGCCCTCTGTACCTGCTCATACAAGTTTAAAAGCCATTTTTTCTTTGAATTTTTTAAAAATCGATTTTCTCAAAAACTACAAGTCCAATTTGAAAAAAGTTTTTTTGACTTGTTCCCATGAAAACACAGAATCCATGCCGTTGGTATCGGCGGGTCGTTCGTAAGTCGGGGACTACCTGTACCAGTTGCAGTTTTCCTGCTGATCCTCTACCTCTAATACTTTTAGCCATAGACCCTGAACAAGAATGCAGAATCTGACAAGATTAGCTACATGCTTGTTTCTGGAATGATTCAGACACTACTGCAGCCAAATAGAGAAGCAGGGCTGCTGGGCAACTAGTACTGTTTAAACGGAAATAAATATGGCAGTCTCCATATACTTCTCACTACAGTTGTCCTTTAAAGGACTTACGAGCCTACATTAAAAAAAAAGTTCCGTACCTGTATGATTTTTGAAGGCACAGAGGACGCAATCCGCTCCCTCCGTGCAGTTCTGTTGGGTCCCCGCTGCTTAATCTCCCCCCCCCCCCCCCCCCCCGGGCCGGATCCCGACCCCACAGCCCGGGTTGGGTTCTCTTGCCTCCTCAAAAATGGCCGGCGGAGGAGGCCGCGGCTGCGCAGTCCGCACACTGAACACTTTAAGTTTAGTATGTAAGAAAATGTCCACATCTGATTTCACTCTAAAATATATTTTCATTATCAGTAGTAATCATACCATTTTGTGCTTTGCTGATAATGGGAATTCTTTCACATCCCAGAGGCTGGTGCAGAAGTAGGAAGTGAAAATTAATGCTGTTTTTTAAATCTTCATCAAGTGTAAAAAGCAAACACACTAAAAACATCTAAAATCCTCTAAAAACATCCTTTCTCAGGTACATGTGTTATGGTTGTCTGTGTTTTTTGGATCGGGATATTACTGAAGTTACTTTTTTGTAAATATTTCTTCTTATTCCCTCTCTGTCCTCTTTTCTAACACGAATGCCACGTGCGCCCTACATACATGAATGAAGTGTAACCCTCTAAAAGAGGGTCCCAAGATTCTGCTAATGTATTTCTATGTGTGAGGTAACTTTGGCATATAAGGCTAAATTTCACCTTAGATGTTAGCCTAATGGAACCAAAACGGCGCTTGGGAGAGGAGAGGAGGCGCTGTAATGGTCGCATAGACTGTTGCTAAGTGACCAAAGCACACAGAGCAGTAGAACTTTCTAGAAGCCCCGCGCAGCCTGTCAGACACTACAGCACAGGTGCGGAGGGGCAGGGCGGGAGGGGTGTAACCAGAGGAAACTGGCTAGAACAAGCCAGAGGACGCCAGAGAGCGAGGAGAGCAGAACTTAGGAGGAGACAGGAGGCAGCGGTGAGGAGCGGGAAAGGAGGCCCCGAGAGAGGAAGGCCGCAGCAGTCCCCCATAATCTACCACATAATGAGACCCAGCGGCCACGCAGAGACTACAGTGGAGCAAGTAAGGCAGAGGCGACCTGGACACAAAGGACCCCGGAAGCCAGATGAGTATGAGAGCCAACTACAGGTTACAGTGTGTGTTCAGTTAGTAGCCAGTGTTCAGCGGAGGCTTTCTGAGATACAAAATATAGCAACCCAGAACCAGAAGAGGCCAATTCTGTTTAAAGTGCTGTTACTAGAGGCTATTTGTGTGCAAAAGCTTTAAAGATACAGGGACCTTGGGCTTGATTCACAAAAGGGTGCTAACACAGTTAGCACGCCTAAAAGCTTTAGACGTGCAAACTAGGGTGCTAAGTAGTTTGCACGTCCAAAGCTGTTACTGATCGCGCGTTAAGTTGGTGCGCCCGAAACGTCGCACCGTTTGCGTGTAAAATAGCTTTTCAGGCTATTTTGCGCGCGGACAGTGCAACGTTTCGCGCACACCGCGCAGCGCTAACCTTTGCGCGCGCAAACGCTTGCACGCATATTAGCGGGTGAAGTGGAAGTCCTAAGTGCCTTTTCACTGGCGTGTTAACACTTAGCACCGTTTAGTGAATCAAGGCCCTTGTGTTGATGATACAGTTGTTGATGCAAGATAGAGCTGCCCAGCTAAGGTGAAGAGATCTTCTGCTGATGATCATATAAAGTGTATTAAGTGTGAAGGCCTTGCTGTCACTAAGAGACATTAACAGTTTCCATAAAGTACCCCGCAGAGCTGACACAGCACCCCGCTTGCATTAAGTCCTGTTATAGAGACATTGTTCCTGTCAAGTCCATTTTAAGTCAAGAGTTAAAGTCATGTGCTCTTCTTTGCTATGTTCTGAAGTGTTACTAAGAGTTTGATACAAGAAGAGAACCAAAGTGTGATTTATGCATATTACCTACAGTGGCTTGCAAAAGTATTCAGCCCCCTTGAAGTTTTCCACATTTTGTCATATTACTGCCACAAAATATATATTCTAACACATGGATATGTTTTGTTTTAAACCATTCCATTGTTGCCCTGGCTTTATGTTTAGGGTCATTGTCCTGCTTGAAGGTAAACCTCTGCCCCAGTCTCAAGTCTTTTGCAGACTCCAAGAGGTTTTCTTGAGATTGCCCTGTATTTGGCTCCATCCATCTTCCTATCAACTTTGACCAGCTTCCCTGTCCCTGCTGAAGAGATGCACCCCCAGAACATGATGCTGCCACCACCATATTTGACAGTCAGGATGGTGTGTTCTGAGTGATGTGCAGTGTTAGTTTTCTGCCACACATAGCGTTTTGCATTTTGGCCAAAAAGTTCCATTTTGGTCTCATCCGACCAGAGCACCTTCTTCCACATGGTTGCTGTGTCCCCCACATGGCTTGCGGCAAACTGCAAACGGGACTTCTTATGCTTTTCTGTTAACAATGGCTTTCTTCTTGCCACTCTTCCATAAGAACCAACATTGTGCAGTGCACAACTAATAGTTGTCCTATGGACAGATTCCCCCACCTGAGCTGTAGATCTCTGCAGCTCGTCCAGAGTCACCATGGGCCTCTTGACTGCATTTCTGATTAGCGCTGATAGGTTTACAGTTGTGCCATACTCCTTCCATTTCTGAATGATCACTTGAACAGTGCTCCGTGGGATGTTCAAGGCTTTGGAAATCTTTTTGTAGCCTAAGCCTGCTTTAAATTTCTCATTAACTTTACCCCTTACCTGTCTGGTGTGTTCTTTTGACTTCATAGTGTTGTTGCTCCCAATATTCTCTTAGACAACCTCTGAGGCCATCACAGAGCTGCTGTATTTGTACTGACATTAGATTACACACAGGTGCACTCAATTTAGTCATTAGCACTCATCAGGCAATGTCTATAGGCAACTGACTGCACTCAAACCAAAGGGGGCTGAATAATTACGCACACCCCACTTTGCAGTTATTGATTTGTAAAAAATGTTTGGAATCATGTATGATTTTCGTTCCACTTCTCACGTGTACACCACTTTGTATTGGTCTTTCACGTGGAATTCCAATAAAATTGATTCATGTTTGTGGCAGTAATGTGACAAATGTGGAAAACTTCAAGGGGGCTGAATACTTTTGCAAGCCACTGTAGCTTTACATTTTACACAGCCATACCAACCTCACATGCTTATAGCTCTGTACAATTTAAAGCTATAGGCTTGCTAGACACCAACGGTTACGGATGCAAGAGTGACTTCTGGGGCATAAAGAGATAATTTGCATATTCAGTAGCAATGTATTGTGGGTAACCACAGATGTCCACTTTATGCTGAATTATCACAAATTCCTTTTGTTTTAAGAAGGCAAACCACACTTAGCAATCTATATAATAAACCTAGAGCTGTAAATGATTTAGCACTTCTTGATGCAGTAGAAAAAACACACACCTACCTTCAGGGTAAGTTTTAAGAGGGCAAACCACACTTAGCATTGCTTATTAGTAGGAGGGCTTTTCAGTCTCTTCAAGTTCCCTATTCCTTCCTTGTGGTTTTGTGTCACCCCGACCTGCTTGGTTACTGTGTTATAAAGATTGCAGACACTAATCTGATAATAATCCAAGGTGTAATGTAGTGTATTGGTCTTAAAGAAAACCTGGACTGAAAATTAAAAGTCAAAATAAACATATACACGTCATACTTACCTCCTGTGTAGTCTACTCGTCAAACTCTTTCTCCTCTCCCGCATCCTGTTTGAACACTGTGATCAAGGGAATTCTCCGCCCTCCATTTTGAAAATGGCCATTACCCCATAACAGATTTCTGATCAGCACACTGTTAAACTGTAACATCACCCACTTGAGCCGTAGGGAAATATGGACATAACCTGGTACATCAGTTGTCCTCTCAGCTATAACTGACAGCAACTGGTATATAACTGTCAGCAAGTGATATATTTCGGTTCTGAACTGGAAGGGATCATTGTCAGAAAAAAATGGTGAGCTTCTGAGAGGAACTGATGGCAAGGTAACTATGTAATGTTCATTTGAAGTTACCTCGTGTGTTTATTTTAATAATTTTACTCAGTTCAGGTTCCCTTTAAAGCAAGATACATAGACTATATGACTATCGGCTGAGGTAGCTGGTAAGGACCATCTTGGTCAAGAGTCTAGTGTGTGAACAGGAACCCCCTGAAGTTTCCTGGAAATCCAGCACTCTGGAATTTTAGCAGCAACCCTGCCTGCCGGAAGCCACTCCATTGTGCTCTGCATGTCGACCTTCCTCCTCCTACATAGTAAGCATGGTCCTGACTGAAGAGCTTGCTCCAAAAGGGGCGGATAGTGGTAATAGGCAATTACCCAGGGGCAGGGCCCCATAGCTGGTGACAGCCCAAGAAGTGAAATTGGATGTGTGTAGCAGGCTTAATACCTGAAAAGGATCCTGGACTATGTTGACTACTGTTATGATGTGGATTCGAGGTCATGGGGCAATATTCACTCCCAATCCACAAACTATTACCATTATGTTGTTTGTTCTATCTACCTGTTGTGCTTATCCTTAAAACAATAAAAAAAAAAAATCAAACACAGACAGGAAATATTTCAATTGTGATATTTATATTTTTTCCAGATTAAAATGCTGAAAAACTATACACAGTACATATTTTTAGGGCTAATTCTAATAAATAGGGACAAAAAAAAAGATTCCCATACAATCCTTGTTGCAGGTTTAAAGTGAACCCGACGTGAAAATTAACTGATGAGACTCCTGACGGTGTCTTGCCAGGCCGTCCTCTACTGCGCCTGCGCAAGTGCCGCTGTCAAACAGGTCCACGTTGTCCGGACCACACTGTACAGGCACAGTAGTTCTGCGCCTGTGAAGTACTATCCGGACAATGTGGACTTGATTGACAGTGACACTTGCGCAGGCGCAGTAGAGGACGACCTCGAGGTCGGCCTCTGCACAGACTGGGATCCCGGGCTGGATGATGAGAGCGGAGGTGCGATGTGGGACATGTTAGCTGCAAGGGCCTGGAGGATGCCCCAGGTAAGTAGATCGGGGGGTAGGATTAATAGTCTGATGACTCCATTTAGTGTTGCAGAGTTAGAAAAAGGTCAATAGTTCATGTATTTTATCTCTCTCTGCCCTCAGAAGTTGTAATCTGCCAGGAAAACTTTTTTGGCTGTAATCTGCTTATCAGTGATGTTTAATATATTCCCGACAATGTACCGGCAAGACAGAAGCTGTCACTTGCATGCCTACAAATTAACTCTTTCAGGCAGCAAAATAAAGTAAAACAGCCTGGTTATGAATATGTTTTGTAGTGGTTATTAATATGTTTTGTTCTGTACATACACATGTTTATCTCACCATGTCACATATCGCTTCGGGTACACTGTTGTTTGTACAGCGCTGCACTAAACCACAGCGCTGTACAAGTTTTTTTTCTATTTTACATGTAAATAGCAGCCTGCCGGCTCTGACTCCGGCTGGCAGGCTGATTGTGGCGGCCCACTGTGTTTACTGCAGGGAACGCACCCTCGAGCTCCTTCCATGTAAATCGCGCCTCTCATGAGATCACACCATATGGCGTATCGAGGTACGAGAGAGCCACTCTGCGGCAGCCATCTTGCGTTAGGTGGTCGCAGAGTGGTTAATGTCATGTGGTGTTCCTCAGTTGATAGAAGACTACATAGTTTAATACATACAGTTTATCCTTGGATGGCTTCAGTTCACTCTGTGGACTTTGCAAATGCAGCACATTATGCGGAATCATCTGGCTGGCAATTGTGATGAGCTCTTGCCCTTTCATACAGAAATTCCATGGCTTTGCATCACCTGCAAATAAACAAATTAATGATGATTCAGCCACAACAAGCTAAATACATTGTAATAGTAGCAGACAGTTTCCCTTAATGTTTATAATTCTCTGTGTGATACAAGGTGACCTCTACTGATACACCAAAAATATTTCTGCAGCGCACTCTGTATAGCGTATGTCATTATAATACAAATGAACTTTTTGCTGAGCTGGATGTCTCAACAATTAAAGGCAGGACATGGATCTCTAATTTTACAATTACTTTTCATTAGAAGCAGAATATGAATATGAATAGTGCAATTTAACTGTACTGCAATAAAATGCATACAAAGAAAATTAAGTCAATTATGTAAATAGGACCAAATTTTCAATCAAATAATTAACTAATCAGTCTAATAAGATAAATCCATTTCTGCCCATGGTCACTCGCAGCTCTGCTGGGACTGCCAATGTTAGCTGGATTTCTCTGAGAGTGAAGGCTGGCTGGGCAGAGTGACATACAGGGTTGGACTGGGCCACCAAGAACACGGGAGAATGCCCGGTAGGCCTAGCTCCTTTACTTTAAATGGGCCCTCCCAGGCCCCGCCGAGCAGCAGGAGGGAGTAGCAGCCCAGGAAAGGGGGGCTTTGGCACACAGCAGCGGGAAGGGGGTCCAACTTCCCCCTCCCTCACCTGGGGGCCCCCTTTTCCGGAAGTACGGTGAGCGGCATTGAAGACTGAAGACAGGTTAAACGCAGAGGTTCTGCGGCAGAGCTGCGGCTTCTGGAAGCAGGACGAGGTGAGTCCTTCCCCACCCGCTACTGCCACTGCGCTAAAAACTGGAGGGGGAGCACAGAAGGATGGGGCAGGCCCAGGTGAGGGAGTTGGGCCCCCTCTCCATAGCTGTGTGACAGCAAGCTCCCCCTTCCAGGCTACCTATACACGGACACTTGTACCTAACTATTTATACTGGGGACACCCGTAACTTGCTACATATACTGGAAGGGGACACCTATAGTTAACTACCTATACTGGGGACACCTATAGCTAACTACCTATACTGGGGACACCTAAAACTTGCTACCTATACTGGGGACACCTAAAGTTAACTACCCATACTGGGGACACCTATGGCTAACTACATATACTGGGGACACCTATAACTTGCTATTAATACTGGGGACTCCTATAGCTAACTACCTATACTTGGGACACCCATAACTTGCTACCTATACTGGGGGTGCCTATAGCTAACTACCTATAATGGGACACCTATAGGGACACCTATAACTTGCTACCTATACTGGGACCACCTATATCTAACTACCTATAATGTAGACACCTATAGCTGGCTACCTATACTGGGGGCAACTACAGGTCCTTCTCAAAAAATTAGCATATTGTGATAAAGTTCATTATTTTCTCTAATGTACTGATAAACATTAGACTTTCATATATTTTAGATTCATTACACACAACTGAAGTAGTTCAAGCCTTTTATTGTTTTAATACTGATGATTTTGGCATACAGCTCATGAAAACCCAAAATTCCTATCTCAAAAAATTAGCATATTTCATCCGACCAATAAAAGAAAAGTGTTTTAAACCAAAAAAAAGTCAACCTGCAAATAATTATGTTCAGTTAAGCACTCAATACTTGGTCGGGAATCCTTTTACAGAAATGACTGCTTAAATGCGGCGTGGCATGGAGGCAATCAGCCTGTGGCACTGCTCTGGTGTTATGGAGGCCCAGGACGCTTTGATAGCGGCCTTAAAGGGACTCCGAGCAGTGCAGAAACTATGGAAAGATGCATATCATTTTAAAGCTCTCTTTCTCCTCTTTCCAATGATATATAAACCGCCGCCCTACGCCTTTTAGTTTTCGCTTTTTTCGGGATTGAAATCGCGAAAATAGAGAAAACTAAAAGGCGTAGGGCGACGATTTAGGTGAAAGAGAGCTTTAAAATGATATCCATCTTTCCATAGTTACATTGTATTACACAGGGCGACTTTTTCCTAAAGTCAGCAGCTCCATTCTGCTGAATGGAGCTGCTGACACTGGGGAAAGTGTTGTCCTGTGTAATACAAGTAACTATGGAAAGATGGATATCATTTTAAAGCTCTCTTTCTCCTCTTTCTAGCGACACCTAAATCGTCACCCTACGCCTTTTAGTTTTCTCTATTTTCGGCCGCGGCAATTTCAATCGCGAAAATAGCGAAAACTAAAAGGTGTAGGGCGGCGGTTTATATATCATTGGAAAGAGGAGAAAGAAAGCTTTAAAATGATATGCATCTTTCCGGAGTCCCTTTAAGTTCATCCAGAGTGTTGGGTCTTGCATCTCTCAACTTTCCCTTCACAATATCCCACAGATTCTATGGGGTTCAGGTCAGGAGAGTTGGCAGGCCAATTGAGCACAATAATACGATGGTCAGTAAACCATTTACCAGTGGTTTTCGCACTGTGAGCAGGTGCCAGGTCGTGTTAAAAAATGAAATCTTCATCTCCATAAAGCTTTTCAGCAGATGGAAGCATGAAGTGCTCCAAAATCTCCTGATAGCTAGCTGCATTGACCCCGCCCTTGATAAAGCACAGTGGACCAACACGAGCAGCTGACATGGCTCCCCAGACCATCACTGACTGTGGGAACTTGACACCTGACTTCAGGCATTTTGACATTTCCCTCTCCCCAGTCTTCCTCCAGACTCTTGCACCTTGATTTCTGAATGACATGCAAAAGTTGCTTTCATCCGAAAAAAGTACTTTGGACCACTAAGCAACAGTCCAGTGCTGCTTGTCTGTAGCCCAGGTCAGGCGCTTCTGCTGCTGTTTCTGATTCAAAAGTGGCTTGACCTGGGGAATGCGCCACCTGTAGCCCATTTCCTGCACACGCCTGTACACGGTGGCACTGGATGTTTCTACTCCAGACTCAGTCCACTGCTTCCGCAGGTCCCCCAAGGTCTGGAATCAGTCCTTCTCCACAATCTTCCTCAGGGTCTGGTCACCTCTTCTCGTTGTGCAGCGTTTTCTGCCACACTTTTGCCTTCCCACAGACTTCCCACTGAGGTGCCTTGATACAGCACTCTGGGAACAGCCTATTCGTTCAGAAATTTCTTTCTGTGTCTTACCCTCTTGCTTGAGGGTGTCAATGATGGCCTTCTGGACAGCAGTCAGGTCAGCAGTCTTACCCATGATTGCGGTTTTGAGTAATGAACCAGGCTGGGAGTTTTTAAAAGCCTCAGGAATCTTTTGCGGGTGTTTAGAGTTAATTAGTTAATTCAGATTATTAGATTAATAGCTCGTTTAGAGAACCTTTTCATGATATGCTAACTTTTTGAGATAGGAATTTTGGGTTTTCATGAGCTGTATGCCAAAATCATCAATATTAAAACAATAAAAGGCTTGAACTACTTCAGTTGTGTGTAATGAATCTAAAATATATGAAAGTCTAATTTTTATCACAACTTTATCACAATATGCTAATTTTTTTAGAAGGACCTGTGTGTATATATATATATATATATATATATATATATATATATATATATATATATATATACATATATTGGGTTGCAAAAGTATTTGGCCCCCTTGAAGTTTTCCACATTTTGTCACATTACTGCCACAAACATGAATCAATTTTATTGGCATTTCAAATGAAAGACCAACACAAAGTACTGTACATGTGAGAAGTGGAATGAAAATCATATATGATTCCAAACATTTTTTACAAATAAATAACTGCAAAGTGGGGTGTGCGTAATTATTCAGCCCCTTTTGGTCTGAGTGCAGTCAATTGCCCATAGACATTGCCTGATGAGTGCTAATGACTAAATAGAGTGCACCTGTGTGTTAGTGGTGTACATGTGAGAAGTGGATCGAAAATCATACATCATTCCAAACATTTTTTTACAAATAAATAACTGCAAAGTGGGGTGTGCGTAATTATTCAGCCCCCTGATTCAATACTTTGTAGAACCACCTTTTGCTGCAATTACAGCTGCCAGTCTTTTAGGGTATGTCTCTACCAGCTTTGCACATCTAGAGACTGAAATCCTTGCCCATTCTTCTTTGCAAAACAGCTCCAGCTCAGTCAGATTAGATGGACAGCGTTTGTGAACAGCAGTTTTCAGATCTTGCCACAGATTCTCGATTGGATTTAGATCTGGACTTTGACTGGGCCATTCTAATACATAGATATGTTTTGTTTTAAACCATTCCATTGTTGCCCTGGCTTTATGTTTAGGGTCATTGTCCTGCTGGAAGGTGAACCTCCGCCCCAGTCTCAAGTCTTTTGCAGACTCCAAGAGGTTTTCTTCCAAGTCTGCCCTGTATTTGGCTCCATCCATCTTCTCATCAACTCTGACCAGCTTCCCTGTCCCTGCTGAAGAGAAGCACCCCCAGTGCATGATACTGCCACCACCATATTTGACAGTGGGGATGGTGTGTTCAGAGTGATGTGCAGTGTTAGTTTTCCACCACACATAGCGTTTTGCATTTTGGCCAAAAAGTTCCATTTTCGTCTCATCTGACCAGAGCACCTTCTTCCACATGGTTGCTGTGTCCCCCACATGGCTTGTGGCAAACTGCAAACAAGACTTCTTATGCTTTCTGTTAATAATGCCTTTCTTCTTGCCACTCTTCCATAAAGGCCAACTTTGTACAGTGCATGACTAATAGTTGTCCTATGGACAGATTCCCCCACCTGAGCTGTAGATCTCTGCAGCTCGTCCAGAGTCACCATGGGCCTCTTGACTGCATTTCTGATCAGCGCTCTCCTTGTTCGGCCTGTAAGTTTAGGTGGACGGCCTTGTCTTGGTAGGTTTACAGTTGTGCCATACTCCTTCCATTTCTGAATGATCACTTGAACAGTGCTCCGTGGGATGTTCAAGGCTTCGGAATTTTTTTTATAGCCTAAGCCTGCTTTAAATTTCTCATTAACTTTACCCCTGACCTGTCTGGTGTGTTCTTTTGACTTCATGGTGTTGTTGCTCCCAATATTCTCTTAGACAACCTCTGAGGCCATCACAGAGCTGCTGTATTTGTACTGACATTAGATTACACACAGGTGCACTCTATTTAGTCATTAGCACTCATCAGGCAATGTCTATAGGCAACTGACTGCACTCAGATCAAAGGGGGCCGAATAATTATGCACACACCACTTTGCAGTTATTTATTTGTAAAAAAATGTTTGGAATCATGTATGATTTTCGTTCCACTTCTCACGTGTACACCACTTTGTGTTGATCTTTCATGTGGAATTCCAATAAAATTGATTCATGTTTGTGGCAGTAATATGACAAAATGTGGAAAACTTCAATGGGGCCGAATACTTTTGCAACCCACTGTATATAGATTTACACAAATTTTATATAAATGATTCTATGCTTTGTTATGCATTGTTATGGGTTAGATAAGGGTCATCACTAAACACATTTGGTACATTTAAAGGGACTCCGAGCAGTGCCTGTGGGTATGCCTTTAAGCATACCCACAACTAATTAATTATATCTTCACACCTACCAGCATGATGTTTGTAATTATATCCCCCTGGGTTCCTTGTATTTCATTGCATTGCACTGAATAGAGCTGCTGACACTGGGGAACGTGTCGTCCTGCATAATACAATGCTGAATAAGAAATCCAAGATGGCGGCCGAGATCGTGAAAATATCGAATAATAAAAGGCGTAGGGTGGTGTTTTATATATCAATGGGAAGAGGAGAAAGAGAACTTCAAAATGGTATGCATCTATGCATAGTTACTGCACTGCTCGGAGTCCCTTTAAATAGGCCTGTTATTACCTGAAGTTAAGGATGTTTAAAGGGAACCAGAGGCCCCAGAAAAAGGGTTTTATACATACCTGGGGCTTCCTCCAGCCCCATACGCACGGATCGCTCCCACACCGCCGTCCTCCGCTTCCTGTATCCGGCGGTACCGGGTCCCGTAGTTTCGGGCAGTCGGCGGCAGGACGCGGCCAATTGTCCGCATCACAGGGGCTCCCGGCATACACTTACACGTGCAGCTGCATACTGAGCAGCCGCACGCGTAAGAGTATGGAGGGAGCCCCTGCTCATGCGGACAATTGGCCGCGTCCGCCGGAAGTGACGGGACCCGGTACCACCGATACAGGAAGCGGTGGACGGCGGCGTGGGAGCGATCCGTGCGTATGGGGCTGGAAGAAGCCCCAGGTTTGTATAAAAGCTTTTTCTGTTTTTTTTTTAGTTCCTCTCTGGTTCCCTTTAAAGCTGAAACCCTAGTAGACGTGTAGTCAAGTGAAAATTGAGGATGCCCCATTAACTATTCAGTCGAGAATCATATAAAAGAAAAAAAGGGAGGAAGCACAGGGACGTCGGGGGCCCAAGATGGTGTAGTAGGGAAAAGTATTTGAAAAGAAGCATTAGCGCATAAAAGGGTACTCACAAGTCTGGGCAAAATTGTAATAATCCTGGAACACATAAGCTATTTAGATAAACAGTGATACCCTATACTGGGGGAGCATAGGTCAAGATAGAAAAGGGCAATGCAAGAATTATTCTAGAACTTGCATCACTACACCATTCATACTTTTATTTGTATAAATCCATCACTGTACAAATTGACACTAATTAAAAATTAAAAACATGGGGAGCAACCACCGATGTTACTGCAGATACAGCCGCTGTGTGATCACGCCACACAAAGCGCATCAACCATGATCACACCTGGATCTCAGACACACACTCTCTGAATAGAGTCCCAGGAGTGCACAGCGAGTGTCCCTTCGACAAACATAAGCACATAGGTCAACAGAATGCAGAGTACTGGCATGTTGTATGTACAGTCCAATTGCCTGCCTCACTGAGGTTCTCACCTCTCTTAGATACAGGGAATACTGGCTCCAAGCGTGTCCGGAATATGCATCCATTGAATTGCTCAGGGGCGTTTGCTGGCATGAATCTGTTTGAGTTCCTTCAGCCGTAGCTGTAGGTCTGGCGTGTGCTCAGTGGCATGGCCGGCCTTTGACCTAAGTGACCGGAGTGGTCGCTCAGGGCACCGGCTTCCAGGGGGGGCTCACGTGATGTGCATTCAACTAGTCCTGGCCGCATTTCTAACCTGCTGGCTGCGACTGCTGGCTCCGGGTCTGTCTGTGGCTGCTGCGAGTAATAGCTCCGCCCCCTGGTGCCGCTGGGGTTATGGGGGCGAAGACTCCAGGAACCTGCTGCTGCCTCTTGCTGCGTCTGTGTGAGCCGTGCGTGCCAGTAGCACCGCCCCTCGCTCACAGGCGATGTCTGCGCTGCGCACTTATCAGAGAGAAACCTGCTTGTCACTCCTGACTCCTGGGCATCTTCTGTCCCCAGCTACAAGCAGCAAAGTAATATTCTGCAACTGCCTCCTGGTTTGGGAAGTGGGGAGGGGGGGGGGGTGCCTATATACACTAAAGGGGGGCTCTGCTTGTATACTAAAGGGGATCTGCATATATATATTAAAGGGGGGATCTGCCTCTATACACTAAGGGGGGGGGGGGATCTTTTGCCTATATACACTAAAAGGGGATCTGCCTATATATTCTAAAGGGGAGGATCTGCTTCTATACACTTAAGGGAGGGGGGAGAGTCTGCCTATATATTGTACACTGAAAGGGGATATGCCTATATACACCAAAGGGGGGGATCTGCCTATATACACTTAAGGGGATCTTCCACATGGGTGTGTGTGTTTGTGTGGGTGCGTAGGAAGAGGATGAATGAGGGGGGCACCAAAATCTGGTTACGCTCAGGGCACTATGAAACCTAAGGCTGGCCCTGCTCAGGGGGTTGAGTGGTAGTCACACGTCTTGGTTTCTAGTCCAGCAACCACTCTCTGCGCATGCGGGGAAAGACTATCCCCACCTGGCCTTGTGAAGATCACGCTGGTCACTGCTCCCAAAAATTATTGCAGATGTTTATGAGATATTTATAAATATACAATAATACCCAGATGAGTGACTTAGAGTAGGTTCACACTTGTTCAAAAAACGTATCCGTGGCTCCGGTTTTTAGCCCAGATCAAAACCGGAGCCACTGAGCACTGATACCAATGTTAAAAATGGAGTCAGTCTTCACTCAAAAAACCCCGAATCCGTCTGCATTCAGGGGCATCTGTTTTGAAATATTGAACGCAGGGTCCGGATTTGCAGGCTTTTCACGGACCCGGATCGTTCCCTGATACATGGAGGGGTAGTGAAAATATATAGCAAAACTGATTCCCGTCTACACAGGCAGCTTTTGACACAGAAACGGATCCGTTTTCTGTGTCCAAGCCCTGCCTGTGGGTGGGGAGGGGGCTGCCATTCTGGAAGGGGTAGCAGCCAGGACGGAGGGGTTGCAGCGGGCTCACCTAGGTCCCCCCTTTCCCCACTCCCCCTCTAGCTATTTTCTGTTTAAAATCATTAAATAATCAATGTATTAAAGCAAGTGGCGAGCAAGGAACTTACTCAGTAAGTTCCTTGGGTTCCACCACTCGCCACGTCACTTCCTGCAATGCCGCCCAACGAAGTACAGAGAGCAGCATTGCAAGAAGTGACAGCGAGCGGTGGAACGCAAGGAAGTAAGTTCCCCGCTCGCCGCTTGCTTTATACATTGATTTGTAAATGTTTTAAACAGAAACTCGCTGGAGGGGCAGCGGGGAAGGGGGGACCCAGGTGAGGGGGAGGACGCCCCTCCCTGCCGCCCACTGCAACCCCCCGTCCTGGCTGCTACCCCCTTCAGCATGGCGCCCCACCGCCCACCCACCCAGGGCTGGGTATACGTTTCCACGGACTGGAAACGTAGGCTGCAAAAAGGTCTTTTTTTAGAAAACAGGGAGGAAAAAAAAATGTTTACAAAAACGGATCCGTTTGAAACGGATCCGATCTGCAACCCACAAGTGTGGACCTAGCCTAACTTACAAAACTCTATGGTGGGAGGCACATAAAGTAAGATGTATGATAATATCTAATGCTAAGAAAAGGTAAAAAGGCGTCGGCCTACCTTAATGGAGACGACTCCACTAGTGTACCTCTCCTTCTATATATCCTAACATTTTTTCCTAAGTAAAGTATTGTAATGCACTGGTGGGCACATAAAACATTTTGGGAGCCGCAGCTGGTGGCGGCAAGGCAGCGTCACAAGGCAGACTCCCAAAATATTTTATGCTGAAATCAATCGTGAATTGGCCTACGGTGTATGGGCAGCCAACAGATCTCTCTCTGATCAGATTCGATCATAGAGAGATCTGTCTCTTGGTCAAATCTGCCCATCATTGCTAGATGTATGGGCACCTTCATCAATCCATGGTACGAAACTTTTCAATCCAAGTTTTGTTGTCTTGTCAGTGTAAATACCAGACTGGCTTGTCAGTTTGTTATTATCTTGCCTGATCAAGGACTTTCTTGTAATCTTTTCTATTGGACACTAGTAAACATTTGATCCATGCTCCTGTGTAAATTAGGAGATTATCTTAAATAAAACACATACAGAACCGGGCAATAAGCTCCCAACTGACCTTTTATGTATACAACAAACAATACCAAATAAAGTGATAATCAAACTCACAACTTTCTGTGATGAAGAAAAGTGTATACTCTATGCAAATATGTACTGTAACTCGTGTCACATGCCCTGAACTCTTTATAAAGGATGTGCAGATCTGACCCTGCCTGTGTGTGTTTCTTCTCACTCAAGGCTGACTGAGGCCTAGCCCTAATTAGGAATCCATAGCCGATGTTTAGAGGGCCCTTTGATTCCCTCTCCCTGGCTAAAATCTATAGGCCTAGGTTAGACCTATCACACATACTAATGAAATGATTGAACAACACCACCTTAATACATCACCACTGTTTGTTTGCATGGAAGTGCTGAAAGCAGTACTGGATGTGAGGTGTTTTTTAACACATACCATTAATATCAAACATTCCAATTTTGAAAAATAAATTAGATTATATGAAAATATATTGTTTTTTTATAAAAAGGTAAATCATTTGTTTTGAAAATGTTTTGTGGTAAACACTATAATTTCCATCTAACATACTGTCTCAGATTTGGATGGCCAAAAAGATCGCAAAGAGAAGAAAACAAAAAGTTCAGGGATCCACTTTTGTAAGTATTGTATTTATTGGGGCATACAAGGGTCATCTAGAAAATAACAGCCGTTTTATTTTATTAAATAAATATTATTTTTATCTATCATATATATATATATGTATATATTTTTTTACAATATACCGTACCCTTTGTTGTAGTTGCATAACTCTCCTCACTTATGAGTTGGAGGGATTGGGGGGGGGGGGACGTATGTTGATGCTTCTAAACATATAGTTACCAGCACTCTGCAGTCATGTGACAAGTAGTCCAGTGAGAGAAGAGATGAACTTGACAAATGCACGCTAAATTATACTAAAAGAACACCTTGCGTGGCAGATAAAAGTGAACGGCTGTTAATTTCTGGATGACCCTCATAGAAATAAAATTCATGTTTAATCACAATACAATGCATCCCCCCAAAAAAACAAAAAAAAGAAAACCGGTTTCCCTTTCTTTACTGCTACCCAAAATGATTGCTCAAGAATACAGCAGAAATTGCCACAAATGGAACCACTTAGTTTGTCCTGAGTATTGACTGGGATGCATCAAGTCACACAACACTATCTGTGATTATATGTACCCAACATTTGTATGCTGTTTCTTCTGATGTGTTTTCACTGTCATGGAGTATAAGGGGAATTACAAGGAACATAGTCTAATGGCCTGATAAAGTAGTATGATGGTAGAGTTAATGTTACGGGTTGTTAATGTTTGGCTCACGTTAGAGCTGCTAGACATATTTAAATGTAAAAGGTTTGAATTGAGCAAATAAAGGTACTTAGGTGTGTGTGCTATGCAATATAACACAAACCTTCTTTTCACTGAGTGACACTGAAACAGCAGCATTCAGATGAACCATTTTCTATAGTGTACCAATGCATCTTCTTAGTACTTTACTACTCCTATTCCTCAGTGGAAGATTGTTAACCTAAAGCTAAAAATAAACAAAAACACAGTAATTGTATCCCAGAATGTCATTTGTTAGCAATGATAGCAACCGAATATTCTGTAATACTGACAGTCACTGGAGTAAAAAAAAACAGATACTTGCCTATGGAGAGGGAAGACTCTACAACCCAAAGAGCCTTCCCATTCCTCTCTCAGTGTCCTGGTTCCAGTGCTGTCACCCCGATTAGAATTTGCCACCTCTGGGAGCAATCATAAGGCATCGGGAGCACTTGTGTCCCTGAGCACTCCTGAAGATGGGAGGCTCTGTACTGCTTCATGCACAAGCATGGACTTGAGCAAGCTCACACATGAGCAGGGGTGTAACAATAGACCCAGGAAGGGATACAGCTGTGGGGGTGGGGGGGGGGTGGGGGTGCAGAAGCCACAGGGAGCCCTGTGGGGGGAGAAGTATCTTTTCCATGTCCTGAAAGACTGACAACTAAGAGCACGGAAGGAAAAAAACTTTCTGCTCTCTGCACAATTGTTCTAATGACTGCATCTGCTCAGCCACTGATAACGAATCATACAAAGATTAGTTGACATTCCCTATTCAATGTGCAGCAGGCTCTTGTGTACAGTGCCCTGCCCCAACCTCTCTACCCCTCCCCAAATGCTGTGTACTGTAGTGATGCTGGAAAAGTCTTCAGAGCCAGTTCTGCTCCATTAGAGATGAACAGAGTGAGTGTAATAAGCTGAGGCTGGGAGCACACTTGTCTGTCTGTTTTCTGTATGCATTTTCTGCACACCATGGGCTCGATTCACAAACCTGTGATAACTCATTTCACGACCGTGAATTTGCGTGCACAATTGCAAATTTTCGCACGAAGATGTGGTTGTTTTCGCATAAAAATTCACAATTGTGCATGCAAATTCACGATCGCACGCAAATGCGAAACTGCGCGCAAAAACGCCCGTGATATGAGTTATCACGATTTAGTGAATCAAGCCCCATGTGTGTCTGTATGTGTGAAAACATGCATGTTTTATTACAGAAGCGAATGTAATTGAAACAGAAAATGCATGCAGTGCTTTCTTCACTGCTGTATGTTTTTATCTGCATGGGGAAAAACACATACAAGTGTGCACTAGCCAGTTTATTTTTACTTCACTTTTACTTTACAGCAAACATGTAAAAATGAGGAAGTAACACAAAACTTTTTTTAGGCTGACGTGTACTAATCAGTATCTTAAAATAAACTATACACTGTATGACAAAACTCCCAGGAGACTATTGAAGGAAGATTTACACTGTAACCAATGATGTGTGTTTTCCTGTTTGAAACTTATTTTGAAGCTATCATTTCTTCATAGCAGAAAATCACTTTCTCCTGGGAACTGGCAATGATATATTGCGTAATGCTGGGCATACACGGTTAGATTTTTCTTATCAATCGAGCCGCTGATGTCCGATTGCCCGTCGGATCGATTCCCCGCTCGATACCGCGGGCGGACAATAGTGGTAATCGAGCGGAAAATAAGGAAGCGACCGCGGGGACGAGCGGGTATCGCTCCAGTTGCGCAGGGGGACAAGCGGGGACGCCGCGGGAGTCGATCAGGTGGCTAATCGAGCCGCAGAATCTATCCCTGTATGCCCAGCATTAGAAAAATCACAGCAGAATGAAGGGTGGAGAGATGTAAATTTCAGAGAGTGCAGCACACAGTGGGCAAGCTTCAGAGGTATCCGTTTTTAAAGTAAAGCTGTGATGAAAAAAAAGAAGAAAAGTTACTTACCTCAAGTAGGGGGTGGATGATCCACAGGCTTCTCCGATCCTCTCTCAGCCCACCACTGCTCACAAAGACCATCCCCTTCTTTACAGCCCGCTCCTATTCATGTATGATCATGGCAGCACTGCACAGGTATAAGTACAGGCTACACAATGCGGCTGTGCTCGTACACGGGAGCGCAATCACAAGAACGTATTCAGGAAACCTGTCCTTTAACAAATATGTTCAGAGGGTTCCAACGTTGGATCTTTGGGGTTGAGGCGGATGGGAGAAGCCTCTGAATTATCCAGACTTCCCCCCCTACTGAGTTTGGTATTCAGATTTGTTTTGTTTTTTGTTTTTTTTCCCCTTCAGGTACACTTTTTTAGTACCTCTTTCGCAGCTCTTTAACTGTCTGTTTCCCCATATGTGTTATTTTTTTTTACTCACTTCCTGTACTAATAAAATGTGAGTAAATTTGATTCTGTATGGAGAAAAAACAGTGACAACTACAACTGTATCATGGGGACGGTCCATATTCTCAATTTCCTGTGGACAGCACCACCAGGGTTTATAGTGAGCCACGGAGGCCCACGCAAGTTTCTGGGACAGACGGTGGGGGACAATATACCTAAAGTGGACACATAGCAGTAAAATTAATAGTGTCCCCCCTTGGAGTTGGCCTTTGAAATAATGTATATCGTTTTAGTTATTGGTTTTATGTATGTATGCATATTGTTATGCTAAAATAATTATTTATTATCACAAACAGATAAAATGTTAAAAACATCTTTTTTTGGAGCTGATAATATTTTATATTTAATAATTAAGCAGAATTAAGCCATTATCATTAGTCCCCATTACATTCATTGATATACAGTAATATTCTGGCCGACCAAAAGGCCTGACATTGTCCATTCTACCATTTAGTGAAAGAAAATGTTTCATCTACTACACTAAAACTCATTCATGACTGAAAACCTGGTCAACCGGGATGGACCCTTTGGATTGACCATCGTGTTTCTATGGCAGCATCGCCTGGCGGTTTAAGTTCTATTTACTGTTGCATCAGCACAGGTTTAGCCAAAGCTTTTCATATGATCTGAGTCTGATGCAATGTTATAAATAACACAATATTACATTTTCTTTGCTGCTATAGTTCTATTCATTATCCGCACTACACATGCAATTCATTATACCATACTTTTTTTTTCGCTTCGGGTTTGCTTTGAAGGATACATCCAAGCGTGGTCTCCCCACCGTCATCAGGACCGTACTGCAAAGGCGCAGTAGTTCTGCGCCTGCGCAATACCGTCCTGATGACGTCGGAGAGACTATGTGACCTGCGCAGAAGAAGCTGGCTTGAAACCCGACCTGGCGAGGTCGGTTGCGCAAGCGGAGAAGACTGAGAGCCACTGGAGCTACGGCGAGGGCACAGCATGGTTGCCACGGGCTGGAGGAAGACCCAGGTAAGTGGATCTTTTTTTTTTAAACGCTTGGATCACTCGTTTCTAGCTGTACATTTATGGCTAGCTGAAGACGTCTCTGCTATTTATTAAGACGAAGCAGCCAAGGGACCTCAAAACAAATGTCAGAATGTATGTATTTTAATACTAAACCTATGCCTTAAAAAAATATAAAAATGTGTAGGAATTATTCTTTTTATTTATGTATTTGAGATGTTATTTTTCCTCGCAGTCTAGGATTAAAAGCAGCATGGCAAGATCATCGCAGTCATCATTGCCCAGGGCATAGCAGCCCATAGTGATGGGGTTCAGCTGATACATTTCCCAGGTGAGATTGTGGGTCACAGATGCACCTGACGGGGGCCGAACCTGGCCGTGAACTCTAAGCTGAATACTCGTCGTAACAACACAGGAAGATGGATCCAGTGACGTCCCCTGACAACAAGTGTTCCCTGATCCATAGCCCTGCCCATGGGTACATGGGACATCACATGATGTTACATGACGGGCGCAAAGGGGAAATAAAGAAGCAATTGCGGTAGCTTGCATGGACTTGTCTGCAATCTGATCTGCTGTGACTGTGGTTGATCCACCGTTGCTGTTATTATAATTCTTAATATTAATCGCATGATTGTGCATCTCTTTAAAGCAAACACGGGTTACCTTTCTCCCCAAATCCTCCCCAATGCTAAGAGACCCCACACTGCAGAGGCAACTTAGGGAGAAACTAGGACTTGAAATCAAATCTTTTCATATTTCCCCTCCAGGACAGTACTAACATCTCAAAGAGAAACCGTGACCAAGAATTGAACTTTATCCCAATCAGTAGCTGATACCCCCTTTTACATGAGAAATCTATTCCTTTTCACAAACAGACCATCATTTGGCACTGTATGGCTGATATTGTGGTAAAACCCCTCCCACAAAGAAATTCTGAGAACGTACTCTTGGCAGTTTCCTGTCTGTGAACCCTGTTGCATTGTGGGAAATAGCTGTTTACAGCTGTTTCCAACTGCCAAAACAGCAAGCAGCAGCTACATCACTTGCCAGCAGTAAAAATGTCACCATGTGATAAATGTCAGAATATAAATCAGGGATTTAAAAGATTTTACAATGGGCAAACACTGACTAAATCATTTATACATAATTATTGTAAAAATGAAGCACTTTTTTATTACATTATTTTCACTGGAGTTCCTCTTTAAGTTTTCAGGCACAGCTACCCAACTTGGGATAAAAATATTCATAATAAATATAGAACACAGCTTGAGCTTGTGGAAGTGATATCTTAATAACTAAATTTATATGTGAAAGATATAATCAAGATGTTAGCAGATGGCAAATGTAGGAAGGGGAGTTAAATATACATTTTAGATCAGAGTATTAGAAAATAACCATTTAAAGCTGATCTCCTGGATTAGAGTTTAAATAATTTGGTTGTACATCAATCATTCAGGCACGGACTGACCCCTGAGGAGGAGGCTGCAGACTGACAGTGTATGTTGGGCAGACAAGGATAAATGGATGACAGCACGGACACTTTATTATTATTTGATAAATGTTTTGGCTTTTAATAATTTATTAATTACCCTCTAGTCTGCAGATTGACTGAAAGTATCTTGGAGGGAACTGACATCTGGTTTGCATCATGATGATACAAACTGGACAATGGTAAACCACTGAGCATAATGTGGCTGCCGTGTCATCCACTGCTGGTGGAAGATTGCTCAAGGAATGGCAGATGATCAATGTAAACCCTGGTACACACATCCAATTTTGATTGGCCAATCCCTGGCTTATTTTGCCACCTCCACGTAGTATGAGAGCTTACCTACATAATCTGTTTATAGTATTAAGCTATCTACACACTTTGCGATTTTCCCAACCGTTTGAGTGGTCGTTTCCGTGACATCGGGACGTGGGAACAGTCACATGACCGCGCAAATGTTGATTAGCATCGCGCCACAATAACAACTGTCACAACAGATCGGATCACTAAGATCCCAGATGACTCCTGCGCAAAGTACCTTGATCTCTTGATGTCTTGTTTGCTCCCGAGGTGTAGCGCCACGTGACAGCGTGCATACCCACCGGTGGGAAGAAGCATTGCTTGACTACCGTCGTCAAGGGAACGTCAGAGGACCCATTGGGTGGGGAAGTACTGAGCTTTAAAAATCAGTTTGTCCTCATGCTACACGGAGGTGGTAAAATTGGCCAATCAAATCTGAAAGTGTGTTCCAGGCTTCAGAGAAATTTTAGTATCAAAAGGAAGGTTGTGTATACAGTATGTGATATTGTTATTATTGTGATATTATGTGATATTATAGTAGTTAAAGGGATACTGTAGGGGGGTCGGGGGAAAATGAGTTGAACTTACCCGTGGCTTCTAATGGTCCCCCGCAGACATCCTGTACCCGTGCAGCCACTAACCGATGCTCCGGCCCCGCCTCCAGGTCACCGCTGGAATTTCAGACTTTAAAGTCGGAAAACCACTGTGCCTGCGTTGCCGTGCCCTCGCTCCCGCTGATGTCACCAGGAACGTACTGCGCAGGCACAGACCATACTGGGCCTGTGCAGTACGCTCCTGGTGACATCAGCGGGAGCGAGGACACGACAACGCAGGCGCAGTGGTTTTCAGACTTTAAAGTCTGAAATTACAGAAGTTAACTGGAGGCGGGGTCGGAGCATCTTTGAGTGGCTGCGCGGGCACAGGATGTCTGCGGGGGACCATTAGAAGCCCCAGGTAAGTTCAACTCATTTTCCCCCGACCCCCCTACAGTATCCCTTTAAGTAGATTTGGAGGTACAGCTGTGTCAGAAAACAGCATATTGATTTCCAAACAGTTACATAATATAAAATACAATGGTCCCTATCCAAATAACTTCACTCCTGTCTTTTATCCCAGGAGATAATTTTACACATTAACATATGGAATTAACTTTTTCACCCAGGAGATAATTGATTTATCTTCTCTTTATGATACCTTTAAGCTTTTTGCAATTGAAAAGTATCAAAAAGTAGGTGAAAAGGTACTATCAAAATTATGTTTAATACTTTCTTGCTTGCTGGGGGTTTAAAGTGGATCCGAGATAAACTTTTACTCATTGCATAATTGTGCCCCTTACATATAGTTTATAGGGCATTCCTCAATCGAAATTCTTTTTTTGTTTTAATACTCTAATTCAATACCCTAATTCCCTATAAACTAAATAAGCCTCGCTCACAGCTCCGCCAGTGTCTAGGCATTCTGAGTCCCATGTAGCAAGTGCTCATGGGAGCTCAGTCTGGGGAAGAGGAGCCTATTCCTAAAGGAGGAGGATGCATTACCAGCCAGAGATTTCAGAGGCAAGGTGGCGGAGAGGGAAGGAGAGAGGAGTGGAGATGCAGAGCAGCTTGCCTGTGTGTAATGATGACAAGCAGAATATAGCTGCTCTCATTGTATCACGGGAAGAAATAATCATATACTGTTCAAGCTGTTTGAAGCTAGATTTACTGTGTAAACATCTAACTTTAGATAAGATATATAGACAAGTTACTTGTTATAGTTAGTTTTTCATCTCGGATCCACTTTAAAGGGCATTTTATAGACAAGGTTTGAAAATATCACCTAGGAGAAAACTCGGGAAAAAGTTAATTGCATATGGGCCACTGGTACATATGCAATTAACCTTTTTTTTCCTGAGCTTTCTACTCAGAGATAATTCTTCATCTTCTGTTTAAAATAACTTTTCAGCACTTTGCAAATGAAAAAGTACCAAACAGTAGGTGAATAGGTACTATGAAAAATATTTTAAGTATTTTCTGGTTTGTAAGAAGCTAAAAAGTTAATTGCATATGGGCCACTGGCACATATACAATTATTCTTTTATCCTGAGTTTTCACCTAGGAGATAATTTTGACCTTCTCTTTAGACAGCATTTTACTATTAAAAAAGAACCCAAAAGATGGTTAAAAAAAGATGGTAAAAAATTACTATCAAATTTATTTTGAGTATTTACTTTCTTGCTATTGTCTTAATAGGCATTGCATGGCAAGTTGTGAAAATATCGCCAAGGAGAAAACCCAGGAGAAAAAGTGAATTGCATATACAATACAATACAATACAGTAACATTTCTATTGCGCTTTTCTCCCATAGGACTCAAAGCGCTTAGGCTCTCTCAGATTCAGTAGTTGGTAGTAGGAGGAAGTATTCACACAACAAAAGTTATATTTCTGCAAATGCCAACCTGAACAGGTGGGTTTTCAGTCTGGATTTAAACACGTCCAGGAATGGAGCTATCCTGATCTGCTGAGGTAAGGCGTTCCAAAACGTAGGGGCAGCATGACAGAAGGCTCTGGGACCAAAGGTTTCCAAGTGGACTCTGGGTATAACTAGATTATTAGAACCTGTGGATCTGAGATTGCAGGGATTACTACGCAGCTGTAACATTTCTTTAATGTATCCAGGGCCCAGATTATTTAGTGATTTAAATGTCAGTAGGCCGATCTTGAAAAGGACCCTCCATTCTATAGGTAGCCAGTGAAGGGAGTGCAGGACTGGCGTTATGTGGCAGTGACAGGGTTGGTTGGTTAGCAGTCTGGCAGCAGTATTCTGTATCAGCTGTAGGCGGTACAAGACCTTTTTTGGAAGGCCAGTGTAGAGAGCATTACAGTCAGTGGCGTAGCTATGGAGCTCGGGGCCCCGGTGCGAGTTTTACATTGGGCCCCCCTGGCACTCTATACTTAACAACTGATACGGTGCAACAAAACCTGCCAAGGTCATGTACAGTGTCAGAGGTGTCAGAAGGGGATGCGGAACAGCTTGTTAATGATTACTACCATTCAAAGCATCTTTAGAAGTGCTCATTACCAGTACAGGACCAATAAACAGCTTATACTTTGGTTTAGGAAGGGCCACATGGGGCCCCTCTGGCCCAAGGGCCCCGATGCGGTCGCTACCTCTGCAACCCCTATTGCTACGCCCCTGATTACAGTAGTCCAGTCGGGATGTATTGAAGGCGTGAACTAAGGTTGGTAGATCTTCTGGGGGGATGAGGTTCTTGATTTTTGCGATGTTCTTCAGGTGGGAATACGGGCTACTATCAATAAAATACCATTAAAGCCCGCAGCAAGCAGAACTCCAACAGAGATCCTGCAGTGTTTACTTCCTGGTTTCCTGGGAGCTCATAATGGCTTAACCTCTTGTGTTTACATATTGTATTAGCACAGAACCTTGGCACAGTTCAGACAGAGCTGACAGCCTTGATTTACCCTTGCTCATTACTTGCAGATAAGGGAGAATTAGACAGGCTGTAAACGCATACAGGGTGGATTTCTCTGTGTTTTCCTTGTCTCTTGTGCAAGTGTTTAGGTTCACTTGGATAGCTTGTGTTGTGGTATTTATCCTTGCATAGTTTAGCTCTCATGGTCATATTGCTGTAATCAGAGTGAGGCTTTCTGTTCATTTGTTTGTGTGTTCTTGAATAAACCTCACAATTTCTGACAGTTACCACTAAAAATACTGCTTGCTACTTTGGATCTGTGTACAGCAATATCCCTCAGAAAGATGCAGATTGAAGAATGTCACTGTTTTTTTTTTTTGATCATTTTCACTAAACCAAAATACAGTGCTGAGAATGTGACAGAGCTCATTCACTTCATAGCCACTCTAAGCTTGCCTGACAATAAATATGTCTCAGCTTCCAGTATAAGTTATTGTCAGTGAAGACTGCTATCAGTGACCTCTAAATCATCTTTCCTACTTCAGCGGTCAGTGCTCATATCTCTGCTGCTTGGTGTGCAAAGGGTGGTGGTCTTCAACACCAAATCCTCCTCTGGGTAATGGACTGGTTTCCTTACTGTATTATACTAGATGTTGTGCTGCCAAGGTCTCTTAGGTCATGGCCCCAAGCTCCCAACGCCGATGAACCTCACAGACAGGTAGGACTGTGCTGAATTGATTGACATTCAGTGCAGGTTGGTACGTCAGGTGAACAGATGTCAGGGAAAGAAGTTTGCAAGCTTGGTTCGTGATAAGGCCAAGGTCAGGCACAGGTAACAGGCAGACTTGGTTGGGTAAAGAGGCAGGGTTAATAAAGGAAGTAAGTAAGCATGGTCGATAGTCCAGCAGGGGGTCAGACTGAGTTGCAGGCAGAAGACCATGGTCAAATAGAATGGGGGCAGAAGGCTAATCAGACAAGCATTTGCAAATACAAGGGCACAGCACTACTAAATTGTTACAAGCCTCACTGGGAATCGGTCTGATGACAGCTTTTGAAGTGCGTAATAAACAGTGGAGACACCAAAGATTGATCCACACATTGTTTATTTAAATTAAACATGCAAATAGATACAGAAAATGGTTATCAACAACAGTAGTGCAAGTAAAAACAATCCAAAACACAGCAGATAAATCCAATACCAAACTATGTACAAGTAATATACAAATGACACATTCACACACAAAGATATGTATATGCAACCAAGTCTACCATATTCGATTATTTCCGATATGATTTCTAGGTCCGATAGATTGATTTGTTTCTATACAAAATTGATCAGAAAAACAATTGGAAATCAGATTACTGGTATTTGGCTGCCTGAAGGAATTTATAGGCATGGAAGTGACAGCTTCTGTCTTGTCGGTACCTTGTCAGGAATAAAGCAATCTTCACTAATAAGCAAATTACAGTTTTCCTGGCAGAATACAACTTCTGAGAGCAGAGGTGGATATAAAAGGGTAAATAGCTCATGTCTTTTCATTTAGGGACACTTAATAGGCTGCCACTGAGCAGAGACAACAAAACATTCAATCTACTTTGTAAATATTTTAATATAAAATAAAACCATGGGATATTTAAAAAAAGGTCATTTTTACCACTTACTCACTTTAAAGTGTACCTGAGATGGGGCAGGAGGAAAAAAAATTATATGTAGTTGGGGCTTCCTGCAGCCCACTCCTGGCAGATCACTCCCTCACCGTCCTCCCGCTGCCTCCTGTATCTTCCACAACAGGCCCCGGTAAATGGTCCAGTTGGGGCCATTTGGCACTAAAGCAATGCACTTCTGACCACGGGAGCGCGACGGGGCGCATGGCCAGGCTGTGCATGCAGACTGGAGGACTTTCCGGGGCCAACTGCAGAAGAACCAGGAGACGGAGGAGGATGGCAAGGGAACGATAAGCCTGAAGAGGGCTGGATGAAGCCCCAGGTATGTATATTCCCCCCCTCCCCCACCGGTCTCAGGTTTACTTTAAGGCTTTGTTTACACTGGATGTGTTGCTTTGGCATCTGCACTGCCGACCATATATTGCGTCATTCAATGCAGCACAGATAAAATATAAATCCGGCCTTGAGTACAGCAGATGTGTTGCAACTGCACAAAAGGGGAAGAGTATGTAAATATGTACTATGTACAATAGGGGGGGATAGGGTGAAATCAGCTTTTCTCCATTCAACAATGCGAGGCATGTCTGTATTTGTTCCCTTTGTGCCTTTTCACTTCTACCATATCTCTTTATTACAGAAAGATATCACTTGTAATTGATAGTAATATGCTAGTAATATGCGTGAACTATCAGATGACAAAGCAAATATGTGAGAATTACAGGAAGCTGTTAATTGCTGTTTAATCTCATGAATCAGATAATAGATACTGTTTTAATTAAAGCCCTGTGTGAAGTGTTCAGTAAATCACAGCACAAGATAACCCAGCAGTCTAATATATAGACCCAAAGTGTAATAGATAAAGAGGAGATGGGTTTCCGCAAGGAATGGGAATGTGCATTAGTCATACGCTTCTTCACATTATATATTACATGTATATTTTCATCCTTGTCTTCTGAAAAGTTACAGATCATCAGTGAAATGCTCATTTTTTCCAACTTGAAGCAAATGTAATGCAAATTGCATGCAGCTGGGGAATGGGCTGATCAAATGCCACTGCTGCAGATTTGCATTGGCCCAATTCTATAACAATATATTATCGCTGATTATCTGCACCCCCAATATGATACACATACAGTATCAGAGTGTGGCTGACAATACAGGCCAGAGCAGGATCATCCACCAGGCAACCTAAGCAGGTGCTTGGGGCCTAGTGCGTGTCAAGGGGCCCACCTACTACCTTGCCTAGGGCCCCATTACATCTTAATCCATCTCTGATACAGGCATCCAGACTACTCCAGGCTATTTTGGTGGCCACCTAATACAGCCCACTAGCAGCACGTTTGCAGCACTTGCCTATCGTCAACGATCAGCAAAGCGCTGCACCAATGGAACTCTATGGGGATGGTTCCACAGCAGCACTGCAATGGCGGAGTGACTGCAAAAGCACTGCTTTTAGGTATTTTAAATTGACCCGGTGCAATCCCTATACAAGGAAATTAGTGCCTTTCTCCATCACTCCAGGTATCACAGAGAAAATTGAAGCTCTTCCATGATTTGGAAATCGCAAGTGATTTCTGAATGGCCTTAGTGGGAGACTGGCTTACGTGTTTATGGTTTTGGAGGGGGGAAGGCAGCAGACTCTGCTCTTACTGCTTCTCTCAAGGGTGATTAGTAGCAATTGGGCAAGGTTTTCAGTCTTGTCCAGTCAATTCCTACCTCTAAAGCTGGGTACACACTTGCAGGGCCGGTTCAAGTAACAATTAGGCCCTAGGGCAAAATTAGCCTGGGTGCCCCCCAACAGGCACCCCGATCAAAAAGCATCATTAGAGGCCCTTTGTTGCAGCCAATTTTCCCTCCCGGGCCCCTGAGCTGGCTGCTGACCCTTCCCCCAATCACCTCCCAACTTAACAGACTCTGCAGAGTCTCTGGGGAGCAACAGCTAAGATGGGGGAGGGACACCTTGGGGGCCCCTATAGGCTCTGGGGCCCTGGAGCAATTGCCCATCTTTTCCTATGGTAGCTCTGGCCCTGCACACTTGAGATCTATGTCACCTGACAGGAATCAGAAGATGATCCCTCAGACACCGGTTCATGGCCAAGGCTGTATAGAAAGATGTATTCTGTCACTATAGAGGGGGATGGAGGGATGATGAGCCATATGCAATTCAAGGCGGTAATAAGATTTCAGCATGTGAGCTTATCGCCTGACATTGCTCAGGATCTACTGGCAAATTAAATTGCCAACTTTACCTAAAAGATGTCCGAGTGAGATGAGCCTAAGGCCTCTTGCACACTGCAAGTGATTCCGATTCAGATTCCGCTTTTTAATCAGTTTTTACATCCGATTCAGATTCCGATTTGCAGTTTGCTCCCTGCACACTGCAAATCGGAATCTAAATCGGATGTAAAAACAGATTAAAAAGCGGACTCTGAATCGGACTCTGAATCGGAATCGCTTGCAGTGTGCAAGAGGCTCAGTGAAATAATCTCCATTCACCAGTGTTGTTCGTAGCTGCCAGGCTATGTGGAGTGAGTTTTTGTGTTGTGGAGCTGTCTTTCAGCACCATGGCACTGCTACCTCTCTCCTATGAGATCTACCGCACTCATAGCGACCTTGTCTGGCAAAGATCTTCACTCGGCGCCACTAAAGCACTGGGCATACTGGCACTCACTCGATGTCCGCTGCTTAATACCAGCCTCCCCTGTCACTGTCCTTTCCTGTCACATCTGCCAAACCCACCACTCTTTGGGCCAGATTTATCAAGGCATTACCGTTTTTTTCTTGTAAAACTGTTCTAACAAGCAGAGGAACTGCTCTGCATTATAGTAAGACACTTTTCAAATCATAATACCAGCAGTTTAGCGTGAATTTTTAGAGCTGCCCTACAGTTAAGAAAAGTGCAAATCTATCCCTAAACTGCTGCAGATTAACCTTCCTGGCGGTAACTAGAGATGACCTGAACGGTTCGCCTGCGAACGGTTCAAGGCGAACTTTAGTAAGGGACAGCTGCTGACAGACTCTGCTAGGGAGAGTTTAGTTAGGCTCTTGTAGGCTTGTTCCTAGCTGATTGTTATTCCTTATATTACCCCTTCTCCCTCAGGGTCTTATCTTCCAGGGAATTATAGTATTTCAAAAGCCAGCTTACATACCGTGGCTGGGAATTGAACCCAGGCTGGGCTGGGAATTGAACCCAGGTCGCAGTGTGTGGTAGGTAACTCACTTAACCACTATACCACCAACAACACTACATGCTGAAGCCAGCCTAGCATGTACCATTATGATAATACCTTTTGTATAATAATAATAATACCTTTTTTTGTATAGCGCTTTTCTCCTGTCGGACTCAAAGCACTTGCGAGGCAGCCATTAGAGCGCACTCAGTAGGCAGTAGCAGTGTTAGGGAGTCTCACCCATAGAACTCCTTACTGAATAGGTGCTTGCTTACTGAACAGGTAGAGCCGAGATTTGAACCCAGGTCTCCTGTGTCAGAGGCAGAGCCCTTAACCATTACACTATCCATCAATCCAAGAGAAAAATTAGCTTGCTTAAGGATTTGTAGCATGAAAAGCCAACTCACATTGGCTGGAAATTGAACTCAGGCTGGGCTGGGAATTGAACCCAGGTCGCAGTGTGTGGTAGGTAACTCACTTAACCACTATACCACCAACAACACTACATGCTGAAGCCAGCCTAGCATGTACCATTATGATCAATCCATGTTCAACAGTTGTCTGAAGAAATCCCCAGATAGCCAGGTAGATTCCTCTCTCTCTCTCTCACACTCTCTCTCTCTAGTAGGGATGGTCACCGCTTTCCGCGGAATTGTATTTTCCGCAATCTTAGGTGGAAATTGGTCATTCCGCTCCATTTGGTTGGAACGGAATTGCTTTTTCAATCTGGCGGAATTCCGAAATTGCCTGTGAAATTCTGCCGGTATCCGTTGATGGTTTTAAGCTGAAAATTCACTTCAATGGCATGAAGTCCTAGAGAGAGAGCTCATTTTTCTCTTGGGTATATCACAATGGTACATGCTAGGCTGGCTTCAGCATGTAGTGTTGTTGGTGGTATAGTGGTTAAGCGAGTTACATACCACACACTGAGACCTGGGTTCAATTCCCAGCCACGGTATGTAAGCTGTCTTTTGAAATAGTACAATTTTGTGGAATAAGCAAGCTAATTTTTCTCTTGGATTGATCATAATGGTGCATGCTAGGCTGGCTTCAGCATGTAGTGTTGGTGGTGTAGTGGTTAAGTGAGTTACGTACCACACACTGAGACCTGGGTTCAATTCCCAGCCAATGTGAGTTGGCTTTTGACATGCTACAAATCGTTAAGCAACCTAATTTTTCTCTTGGATTGATCATAATGGTACATGCTAGGCTGGCTTCAGCATGTAGTGGTGGTATAGTGGTTAAGTGAGTTACCTACCACACACACTGAGACCTGGGTTCAATTCCCAGCCCAGCCTGGGTTCAATTCCCAGCCACGGTATGTTAGCTGGCTTTTGAAATACTACAATTCCCTGGAAGATGAGACCCTCCTCCCTCCGGCAGGAGGGAGAGAGGGATTCCTGATGTAATAAAGCAGTGTAGGCCTGCAATTGAACATTCAATGAGATTTCTGACCCTAAAACACTGCTTTGTAGTAAATACAGATTTTTTTCTGTGACTTTTGATGTGTATTTCACTCAACCATGTCTTCTTCCAGGTATTAGACCCCTTGAAACATCTTTTCTATCATTTTTCAAGTCAGCAGAAATTTTTCTAAATTTTTAAGTTCGCCTCCCCATTGAAGTCTATTGCGGTTCGCGAAAGTTCGTGCGAACCGAACCTTCCGCGAAAGTTCGCGAACGAAAATCGGAGGTATGCGACATCTCTAGCGGTAACCCCCGAACTCCGAACATAGTTCGGGGTAAGCGGCGCAGGAGGATTTCTCAGGCCCTGCTGAACCGATTTGCATAATTTTTTTTTGCTACACGCAGCTAGCACTTTGCTAGCTGCGTGTGCACACCGATCACCAGCCGCTTCACGCCGATTTGCCGCTACACGCCGTGCCGCCTCCCCCAGACCCCATGCGCTGCCTGGCCAATCAGTACCAGGCAGCGCTGAGGGGTGGATCAGGACTCCCTTTGACGTCACGATGACGTCATCCCGCCCATTGCCATGGCGACGGGGGAAGCCCTAATGGAAATCCCGTTCAGAACGGGATTTCCGGACGGGCTTGATCGCCAAAGGCGATCGAAGAGGGTGGGGGGATGCCGCTGCACAGCGGCTGTCATGTAGCTAGCGCTAGGCTAGCTACATGATTTTTAAAAAAATAAATTAAAAAAAACTGCTGCGCTACCCCCTGGCGGTTTTTAATAGACCGCCAGCAGGGTTAAGAAGTGCTTCATAGAAGTTCTCCAGATAGTGTAGCAGTGCAGGCTAGATATGATTTGTGAAGGGCTCCTCCCCCTGACTCAGAGCCTGCTGACAGCAGATGTGTTAGTTACCTCAGCAACAGCAATTCCCCTCACACACTGTCTGAAAGACCTTCCTAACTTCTCCTATTCCTAACAGTTTAAGGGCTTGATTCACAAAAGGGTGCTAACTTAGCATGCCTAAAAGCCCCTTAGCACGCCTAAAGCCCTTTAAGACGAGCAAACTTTTGCACGCTAAATTAGCGTGCACAAAGTTTAGCGCTGTGTGGTGCACGTGAAACGTCGCACCAGGTGCGATCAAAACGCACGGTCCAACGTTTCAGGTGCACCCGGTACAATGGTTTGAGCGCCCCTGGTGCAACTTTTTGCGTGCACCGCACAGCGCTAAACTTTGTGCACGATCAATAAAAGCTTTTGGTGTGCTAACTGCTTAGCACCCTAGTTAGCACGCCTAAAGCTTTTAGGCGTGCTAACTGAGTTAGCACCCTTTTGTGAATCGAACCCTAAGAAGGAATCTGCACTATTCGTGATTTCTTAAGATGTCTGAGACAGTTCTGCGCGGATTTCTAAAATCCTACCAATATTTTGTCTCAGACACTCTTGATAAATGTCCCCCTTTGCCACTTCTTCTTGTATAACTGAAAACTGTGACAGAAAAAGAGGACGGTCCGCACGTTGTCCTAAACGAAGTCCTTTATTGTAGACGTTTCCAAAAAAAGCAGCACACACAATCACACATCTCCAGCTCTGAAAACTGGCGCTCTGGCAAAACCATCTTCCAAGCTCCCGCAGGGGCTCCCTATTGGTCCACTAAGTGAACCAATAAAAATCCTCCTCAGAATTCCTCAATGCCACAATTTAAAGAGGAACTTTACTGAATATAACTTAACCACTTAAGGACCAGCCTATGCTGGTCCGATCTGTGCTGCGTGGGCTCTCCAGCCCACAGCACAGATCACTTTGAAGCCAGGGCGACCAGACTTCCCCCCTTTGTTCCCCACTAGGGGGATGACCTGCCGGGGGGGGGGGGTCTGATCGCCGCTGGCCATCTGCGTTTTGCGGGGGGGGGCTTCTCAAAGCCCCCCTCCGCAGCCATTTCCGCCCTCACGCTCCTTACCTCCCTCTCCCTCTTCCTACGTAATGCGCAGGACTGAATTCCGTCCTGCGCATTGAAGGATAGGCTTCCGCCTATCAGATGCCGGCGATCCCCGGCCAATCAGAGGCCGGGGATCGCCGATCTGCCTTACGGCGCTGCTGCGCAGCAGCGCCGTATGATGTAAACAGCGGGGATTTCTTCCCCGCATGTTTACATTTTCCCGGCGAGCCATGATCTGCGGCTCTCCAGCTGTTCACGGAGACACCCTCCGTGAACTGACATGGAAAGGCCGCTCGATCGAGCGGCCATTTCCATGGTAAACCACTTAAGACCTGCCGACGCCTATGGGCGTTAGCTGGTCGTTAAGTGGTTAATGAATAAAATAGGTTTTTTTCTACAATAATCAATTATAACGCTACGGTTACAGTGACACCCTAGGGTGTGAAACAGCTGTTGACGCTTACGTCACGTGCATACCCTCTCTCCATAGAACCTTGTGCCTGTAATGTATGTATGGATTTTTTAATATTTTCTAATAAAACAGGATTTTAGACTGGATGTGCCCAGTTATACTTTTTTCTGCTTTAAAGAACTTTGGGACTGTATTAAGCTTTGAGCACTCCAGCATTGGTTTTAGTGGGGGTCCTGTGCAAAGTTTTCTACCGTCTTGAATTGCAAGTCCGGAAAAATAGGTTCTGCAGCATTTTTTGGGTCCGTTCAGCGGCATGTAGGCAACGGTTCCGTTCATGCAGATGGATGTGAACAGATCCATAGGTTAACATTGGATCCGTTCACATCTGTTCCGTTTGTACAGTATCTGTTCCGCTTATGTTCTGCTTTTTAACGCTAATGTGAACCGGGCCCAAATGTTTGGCCCCAAATTAGACAATGTTTTAGATTTTGGCCCCTTACTTTTTGAGTTTGACACCCCTGATTGTAAGGTGAGAAGATTCTTAATAAGTAAATCTTTTCTCAAGAGTTATCTCACATTATGGGCTTGACTCACTAAACCGTGATAACTCCAATATCACACCTTATCAAAGATCACACCTTATTAAAAGATTTCACACTTGATCAAAGTTAACATGCCTTATGAGAGTAGCATAGTGAGTGCTTGGAACATATGCCTGCTAATTGGCAATGGCACTCGTCCTGTCCTGAGCCCCTGCAGGTGTGTAGCGCTCGCTATGCTACTATGATAATGCGTGTTAACTTTGATAGGGTGTGATATCTTTTCATAAGGTGTGATATATTTTCAGAAGATGTGATATCTTTGACAAGGTGTGATATTTGAGTTATCACGCTTTAGTGAATCAACCCCTATGTCTTTACACACTTCACCTACAAAATACATTTTCACCATCTAGTATAAAGAACTAAGAATTAGGGGAAGAAAGAAAATCAATCTTTCGTTAATAACAGAACACTTACCCTGAGTGTGTTGCTGCTTGACCCTAGCCTTGCAGCAGTTCTCTGGTAGTGGGACACGACTATAGAAACACAAGCTGAACATGCAATATCCATGCAGAATTACAGCTGCTAGAGAAAGGCTTTGCTATTTTCTGGTCACTATCTTACATGACAACAAGAATCTGAATAGCTGATGCTCCATTAAGGCATCAGAAGCTTCTCTCATGGCTGTGAATCACATGCTGATAATAAAGAGGGTAAATTTATGTGTCCTGCCATCCTCCTCCCTTGTGTCAGCACTGGCAGACATAAGAAAAGCACTGAGTGAGGAAATGGAAAAGGTGTAGTCTGCGCTGACAGGACATGCTTATTAACTCTTCCATTGCCCTACACACTAAAGACAACAGTATGCACAGCAGCTGGATCCCATTGGGGCTATATATAGTAAAGGAGATGGGAAAGAACCATACGTTGCATTTCCCATTGCAAATCCCAAAAGGCAATCACTGAGATCTGACTGTTATTTTTGGGCTTTTGCAGGTTTCGACTCCCTGTGTTTTTTTTGTACGATTTGTAGTCTTGAGACTGTATTTTTCAATTTTCACTGGATTGGCTAGTAAAAATGCATGTTTACGGTTGGCTATGGAAAGAAACAGTGGTTATTTGATTGTACAGGCTAGAAAGTGTGGAAAAGATTATACTGGCTAGTGGCTACTGAGCTCCAAAAACATTGGAGTGTGCAACCCCTGCTAGGGTCACCTTAGGGGATGACTTCACACCTCTGTAGTGCTGATTGGCTTAAAAATGTAGGGCTCTTATGCTAGGTACACACTAGGTGATTTTTTTAGCAGATTTACTGTCAAATCGATTATTTCCAACATGTCCGATCTGATTTCCAATCGATTTCCTATCATTTTCCAATTGATTTCTGACTGTTTTCTGTTCACTTCTATCAGAAATCGGTCAAAAAATCATTGGGTATTGATTGTAAATCAGATTGGAGATGTTAGAAATAATCGATCTGACAGTAAAACTGCCAGAAAATCTCATAGTGTGTACCTAGCATTAGGCTATCACTGCTGGTGGCTACCAATCAAATTGTCTAGCTACCAAAGGTCCTGTGTCCAAAGAGGGCCAATCAGGGATGTCATCCCTGTACTAGCACCCCCTTTGCCAGACCCAATGGAACAACTCTCTCCCACTAAGTCCCACTAAGGTGTAAGTGATTGCGTCGGCCTTCACAAACCGTTGCTAGAGGTGCTAAGCTAATATATAAAATAACCATCCCTATTCCCACTACTACAACCTAACATGCTTCGCTCATAAAGAGCCCCAGGTAAGTAAAAATCATCCTTTTTCTAATAAGGTTGTTCTCATTTTTTTTGTTAAGTAATAGAGGTTTTGGTTTCGTATAGCCCCTTCTAATATCACCATAAGCTATCTGGGTACTTTCTCTCTTGTGCTGTGTACATTACCTAAGAAAGCCATATTAATGCCTTGCACTAACAAGGAGCAACCACTCTGAGGCCTCTTGCACACTGCAAGCGATTCCGATTCAGATTCCGCTTTTTAATCAGTTTTTACATCCGATTCAGATTCCGATTTGCAGTGTGCAGGGAGCAAACTGCAAATCGGAATCTGAATCGGATGTAAAAACTGATTAAAAAGCGGAATCTGAATCGGAATCGCTTGCAGTGTGCAAGAGGCCTGAAACAGCTGTATGCATGTTGGATTAAGCTCAGTTCTTAAACATCAGGTCCATTCAGCCAGGGCCGGAGCTACCATAGGAAAAAATAGGCAGTTGCCCCAGGACCCCAGAGCCTGTAGGGGCCCCCAAGTTGTCCCTCCCCATCTGAACTGTTGCTCCCCAGGGACACTGCAGAGTCTGTTAAGTTGGGGGATGATTGGGGGAGGGTCAGCAGCCAGCTCAGGGTCCCAGGAGGGAAATTTGGCTGCATCAAAGGGCCTCTGATGACGCTTTTTGGTCAGGGTGGTGTCTGTTGGGGGGCCCCCAGGCTAATCTTGCCCTAGGGCCCCATTGTTACTTGAACCGGCCCTGCAATTCAGCACAGTGCGGAGAAGACAGTTCAGTGTTCACTCTGCTACGTTTTCACATTGCGTTCGTGTTTATGGGTTAATGAGTTGTACCATAGGGGCTATGGCAAGAAATCGAATCCCCAAAAAATGGAGCAGAAAAACAGAGCAGGTTCAGATTCTGTGGTGCAGCAAACGGATCCGTTTTTTAACAAGTGTAAGCGGTTCCTATTTTTAACACTAGGATTGGCTTCCTTACAAGTGGGGACCGAGCCTTAATCTGAATACTGACCTGAAGTCGCAGGAATGTAGATCACAGTGACGTCCCTACGATGGACGTTACCCAGTCCATCGCCCTACCCGCGGGAACACGTGACGTCCCCTACGACGAATGTTCCATGATCCATCTTCCTACCTGCGGGAACACGTGACGTCCTCTAGGATGAGTGTTCCATGATCCATCTTGCTACCCGCGGGAACACTTGATGTCCCCTAGGACGAGTGTTCCATGATCCATCTTCCAACCCGCGGGAACACGTGACGTCATGTGAGTGCCACATAAGAGAATTCAAGTGATTGCACCACTTTGTGCGGGAGTCATCAAGGATCTTAAAGATCCGATCTGCCATGATGGTCGTTATCACCACCGGAAAGCGTCGGCCACCTAATTGCATACTCGTACCCATGTCGCGAGATAGCTCATCGCTCAATTGCCGGTCGTCATAAGAATCACGCACAAAATCGCAAGGTGGGAGTGAGCCTTCAGGTCCGTACACACGCCGGACTTTAGGCAACGACGGGTCCGTCGTTGCCTCCCGCTGGGTGGGCGTGCCAGCGACAGTCCGGCGTGTGTACGCTCTGTCGTCAGACTGATACGGCTGTTTCTGAGCGATCCGCCCGGCGGATCGCTCAGAAACAGCCGTATCAGTCTGACGACAGAGCGTACACACGCCGGACTGTCGCTGGCACGCCCACCCAGCGGGAGGCAACGACGGACCCGTCGTTGCCTAAAGTCCGGCGTGTGTACGGACCTTTCAGTGTGGCTCTTTAAAATGAATAAGCACACTAGTAATCTGCTTCTGGATGAGTATCCGAATTCTAAGAGCATAAAGAGACCACTTGCATAATCAGTATTAATGCTTCATGAGGTTACTTGCTCACATAAAACTGATTTCAGGCGCCTTCTGTTTTAAGGAGGCAAATGTATATATATATTTTTCTATTCATTATTATTAAAAGGTCTTTTTTTAAGTTCTTCTGAGCCCCTTTAACATGCTAGTGGTTGTTGCTCAGCATGAACTAGCTGTATAGTCAGTACAAGGAGAGGAGGGGCGTGACCACACGCAGCTGGGGGAGGGCTTGTCTCGCTGAAGTGAAGGAGGGAACCTGCTGCTGCTGCTGCTTGTACCAGTACCAGTGCCAGTGATCTGGCTGCAGCTTGAGGAGGACCCATCTCCTAGGAGCCTGCATCTTTCTCCAAGGATCCCCAGCTGCCAGAGCATCACCTCCACTGTCACACCACTTGTCTCTCTCATCCAGCAGCTTCTTCATTTTTTTTTTTGTATTTTTTTTTGTATCTCTTGTTTTATTTTTTCTTATCCCCCCTTTGCTGTGGCTAAATCACAACCCCACGGATTGGGATATTTGTGTGTTGGAGAGAGAGAGATGCGTTCAATAAGAAAGAGGTGGACTATCTGCACAATAAGCATCCTTCTGATCTTCTACAAAACAAAAGAGATCGCCAGGACTGACGAACACCAGGATTCGCAACTCAATGGGTAAATGAGAAAGTAGCAGCAGCAGGATACAAAGGGGAAGGTGCACAGCTGTGCCTGGATGTGTGTCTGTGTGCATGAATCCGGCTTATACACTTTAGTGTGCCTCCTTGTTAGAAGGAGATAAGGTATTCAGTGCTTCTTCGGTGCCCAGAGTTCCCTCCATGCTAATCTCTGAGTGCTCCTTACAGGGGATTCAGAGAAATCAGCACAGCCAACTTAGCATGCCTGGATGCCACAAAGGATCACTCTGCACACGTTGAGCAAGCTGTCTGCCTCTTCTCTCTGGTTTGTCTGCTGGTCTGTAAGCTTTTCTGCTAAGTATTTCCTCTTTAGGTTTGGCAGCCTTCCTATGTGTAGCAGAGAAGTTGTCATTGTCATCAGTTGAGCACTTGGGTAAATATCTCCACTAATTGTGTTTTCACACTGTCTGGGCAGGTCTTTTAAGCCACTCAATTGCATTAAGTCTGAAGTTTGCAATTCATTTCTGAAGTCTGGCTTTTGTCCTCTTTTTCTCACTCACTTGTTTCCAAACAAAACACTTGGGGATCTAATTTCCTTATACTATTGTTGATGCTATAACTTTAGTTCCTCTTCCTGTTAAATTTTTGTGCTCGTAAGCTGGCCACAGACGAACAGATTTTAATTTGATCTTTTGTAACAAGCCATCTGAACAGATGTATGGAGTATAGTATTAACTGATTGTTAGATAGGTTTTGTATGACTTTTTTTTTTAGTAGTAAGATACCAGCCAACCTCTCTTTTTCCCTTGCACACTATTTTATCAGTTTAGCAACTGCCATTCAAAAAATGCTTTGGACTACTAAGAAAACCCTGAGAATCCCCCATGAAGAGATGGACTAATTGAAAACCTGCCGGTTCTGTCAGATTTTAACTGCTTATATTTTTCGCTGGAATGGTCCTTTGAATATGTTTTGTATGACTTTTTTGAGGCTATAGTTACTTCAGATCAGATTTACTCAGCATGACGGATCCACGTAATCTATTTATAACTTATTGTACTGTGCAAGTGATTTTCTTTAAGATTTCTCACTAATCTAATCACAGCCAGCATGATCGGTTGACCAATCACATCTCTCTATATATGGTCAGCTTTTCAGACCAATCACAACTCTTCATATATGGTCAGCTTTACTAACTTAATACATATTTTAATACAGTAAAATATGCCTAAACTGTGACCTTTAGCTGTAGACAACCATTATTGTCCTGATTTACTATTGGACCAAAGTGGCCACTGTGGGGTGTTGCTTGTTTTCATTTCCCCTTTAAAGTGGACCTGAACTCTTGCACAGGACATAAGAAAAACAAAGAAAAGCACCCTGTATATATTTAGAGAGTTTAGCTTGTCTAATTCCCCCTCATCTGTGCCTAATCACAAGTTGTATTTTGTTCCCTCAGCTGTCAGCTGCCTGCAGAGAGCTAACAGAGGATTTTATCAATATGTCCGCTTATATGAAAGCAGGAAGTAGACACACTGCAGATTTATTGCAGGATTTGTATCAGCTGTAACAAAAACATGTTTTTCTTTAAAGACTATTATGCTGTTGTGTATCTTTTAGAGCAGATAGGAAGTTCTGAGTTGAGGTGTGCTTTAAGAAAGATGATAACTGTCACTAAGTTTCAAATCTGGCTTCAAGTGGCTTTTTGGCAATGCTGAAAATGGTGAGGTGTGTAAAGATTGCTACAACAGCTGAGCTGTGTTCACTACAAGCCGTCAATTAAGATGAGGTGAGCACTTGTGTTTTTTAAACTTTCCTTGAACCTGATTGGGTGTCTGATGTTCTCGGGCTCCCCGCGGTGTAGACCTCTAGCAAATCTCTAAGTGCGATGAGTTCATTTATGCTTTCTTCTTCATCTCAACAGATATTTTATTCCAGGTGGAATAGTGAACCGGCATTTATTTTTAGATCATGGCTGGTGTTTTATTAGGTTTATACTGGATCAGAAAAGCCATACGCTATCTCTATTCTGCTTTTAGACACAAAAGTATACCTCCAGTTCACCCTGGCTGCAATAGAATGATTCCCTTAGCTAAGCACTGTCATTTTCTTTTCAAATCCAGTATCGCCTGGGTATGGAGTCTGAACGTTGAAAGAGACTGCTTAAATCAGGACAGACCCCCCCCCCCCCCCCTTTTTTATAGATGGCCAGAAAAATAAAGAGTGATGTGGAATGGCAAGAAAGGCTCACAGAGAAGAAGTAAAATATAGATGAGTGTAAAAAGAAGGTCAGGGAAGTCAAAAGGCTAAGAGACTGGGATATGGTACAAAGGAGACCAGCACTTGCTGAATGCTTCAAAGCTAAACAAGGGATACCAAAAAGGAGAAAGCTGGGGGGATGGGGGGGGGGGACCTGACATGTAGACAGAGACAAGAGGAGGGGGACCTGACATGTAGACAGAGACAAAGAAACGTGCATAGGGGATGAGAGAAACAAAGGCATGGAAAGACAAAGCAGCAAGCCATAATGTGCAAAGTGTCCGTCCGTCCGTGTGTGTGTGTGTGTCCATGTGTGTGTGTGTCTGTGTCCATGTGTGTGTGTGTCCATATGTGTGTGTGTGTGTCCGTGTGTGTGTGTGTGTGTGTGTGTGTGTGTGTGTCCGTGTGTGTCCATGTGTGTGTGTCTGTGTCTGTGTGTGTGTGTGTGTGTGTGTGTGTCTGTGTGTGTGTGTCTGTGTGTGTGTGTGTGTCCATGTGTGTGTGTGTGTGTGTGTCTGTGTGTGTGTGTCCATATGTGTGTGTGTGTGTGTCCGTGTGTGTGTGTGTCTGTGTGTGTGTGTGTCTGTGTGTGTGTCTGTGTCCATGTGTGTGTGTGTGTCCATGTGTGTGTGTGTCCATGTGTGTGTGTGTGTGTGTGTCCGTGTGTGTGTTTGTGTGTGTGTACTGTGTGTGTCCATACATATATATTATATATGTACATCTTTTGAAATCCAGGCTCCCTGGGAAGTAGTATAGAAAAGACAAAGACACCAGGTACAGAATCCAGCAGCAGAATGGAGCAAGCGTGTACAGAAACAGATTGTTCTCTATGGAAGAGTACCCCCTACGAATAATAATGACAGCAGGACACAGACGTAAGGCTATAAGCAGAAAGACCTCCATAAGGATCAATACCATCTGAAAGGGAAGGCGAGATAGGTGCTAGACACGGTAACCAGCATTATTCCGACCTGTCATTTGTACAGAGACTCATTTATTTCCATTTTTTCCAGGAAGACAGACAAGCGGTGAGGTACAGTGGCCTGGTGAGAGGAGCAGGCTGGAACTGTGTCATTACCGGCACCTGGCAAGTACTTGTCTGTCACCTACACAAAGAGGGGGCTGCCAGTGTTGTGGGCTGAGGCACAGTCATGCGGCTTATCAATTCTCTAGGAACTCCGGGTCTCCTGAAAAGTGTCTTGACAGAAAAACACCGACAATTACAGTCACATTCACGGTTTCCTCACTCCAGCGCAGGTTAGAGGCAGAAATGATTGCTTGAGTTTTCAAGCTATTTCCACACAAGAGGCCTACTTTGGTCACACAGAATAGTAATGTAATTAATCTTGCGAGGAATGGTTGGCTGGCTGTTAGCTCGCCTGTGAGGACAGAACTTTGTTCCTGAGGCGCTGGAGACGCTCTCATTAGGACAGTTTTAATGAAGGGACAGAAAGGGCATTTGCCATAAGGTCCCCTTATTTAGAAGATCATTGTAATGGAGCTTGGATCAGTGACCATGAAACTAATTGTCTCTCAGTCTGCTGGATTCTACTGTAGAGGAAATGCAGAATTCAAATAAGCGTGACACTATCTGGGTCTTGCAGTAACAGCCATGCTTGCTTACCATAGGATGTTAAGAGTGTGTATGACAGTAACGTGCTTAAAACAAGGAGAATTCACAGGTTTTTAAAGGACTGGTTTTTAAAGGACTACTCCCATGGAAGATTATAAAATTTAAAATACGTACAGTACTTATAAAATGTAAATGTACTCCTGAGTAAAATACACTATAAATTACTGTTTTCCTATGTTGCTGTCACTAAGGTCTGATTCACATTAGAGTTAAAAAATGGTCCGTTCCCGGATCAGAAGGGTACGGATGGGAACGGATAGGAACGGATCCAATTGTAACCTGTGGATCTGTTCTCATCCGTCCGTTCAGACGGATCCATTCCACACGATCTGCTGAACGGGCCGCAAGTACAACGGAGCGCAACTGCAGCACCAATTTTTCCAGACCGCTGAGCCCAACGGAATGGAAACGGAAGCTGAAGCACTGCATTAGGAGTAATGAGAAAATGGAATGTTCTAAATACAAAAAGACACTTTGGGAGTTGGGGGTCTGGGGGGGGGGGGGGACGAAACGGAAGCAGCAGAACGTAAACGGATTGAAAATGGATCCAATCGGCAGGTGATCAGATCTGTTTTCATGGATCCGTTTGCCACTTCAACACTAGTGTGAACCGGCCTAAGGGCACATGCACGTTGGGCAGTGCATGCACAAATGCGATTTCGTGCATGCGTGGCAACGCATGGAAGCGCACGTGGCAACACCTTATCTCATACTGATACGCATCTCATGCTTCCATTCCACTGAAAAAATGCATGAAAATGGGTGCGTCATGAACTGGCCACGTTATAAGGCAGCGCATCGGAATGCACACTGTAGTGTGAATGGTAACATGGCAGCCTATAGACTTTCATGGTACCTGCATCACTTACACTATGTGCGTTGTGTTATCACGAACAGTACCACACATGTGTGAATGAGCTCTTACAGTAGGTAGAAAAAACCTGACAAGTTTTGGACTCGTTCATCTCCTCATGAAAGATTCTCAGTATTGCCTTTATTCTTTGTAAAAGCAATCCCATGGAAAGTATCTGAACAAAGGTGCTGGCCAGTCTCCCTACTCATTTGCACACAATTTTGGCAGTTGGGCTGAGCAGCTGTTGTTCAGTAAATCTGTTTGTAAATAAAGAAATACAGCTTTTTACTATCTACTGTAAGTAACAGCAACATAGGAAAAGGTGCACTTTACTCCGGGAGAAATGTACATTGTATGTGCATGTATTTTAAAATGTACACTTTTTCATGATAAATGTCCTTTAACAGTCACCTGAGTGTCTCAACAGACACAGATAAAAGACAGGAAATAACTTTTCATCAGTTCTTTGTTTCGGCAAAAGAAGCTTAATAAACAGGAAGTGGTCACAAAAGCGAATCATATTTACACTTTTTCAAAGGACTTGTGTCTAGTTAAAAATGGCGCCGGCAAAAAAATGGCGCCCCCTTCTGCCCGATATATGTTTAAAACGATATTTATCGTTTTAAAGGTTAAAATAGTGCAGACCTTTTGAATGAAATTTATCATTTTAAAACGTTTTTTTTGTCCTGCCTGAACGATATTTGCTGCCGTTTGGAAAATATCTGCCCGCCGGCTTTAATGTTTAATAGCAAAGCCCCCTTAAAAGCTAAAAACACCAAATTTGCAGGGAATGTTAAGAAGAAAATTGTGAACAAGAGGGAATTTTTTTTTTTCAAAAAGCCCTTATAGTTTTTGAGAAAATCGATTTTGAATATTCTTCTTCTGACCGTGGGAAAATTAAACCCCCGCCGACTTTAGCGGTTAAAAGCAAAGCCCCTTTAAATGCCAGAAACACCAAATGTGTAGGGAATGTTAAGAAGAATAGTGGGAACACGAAGAAAAAAAATTGTTCAAAAAGACCTTATAGTTTTTGAGAAAATCGATTTTAAATCTTCAAAGAGGAAATATATCTATTTAAATCGCGTACTGACATTTCCGTGGAAATTTTTTCCGCCGACTTTAGCAGTTAATAGCAAAGTCCCCTTAAATCCTAGCAACACCAAATTTGCAGGATATGTTAAAAAGATACTGGGAAACAATATTTTTAAAAAAAATTGAATTTTTTTTTATTAAATTAAAATTTGTGGGTTATGTTCAGAGTGTGGGATTTTTTTTTGAAAAAAATGACGTGGGGTCCCCCCTCCCGAGCCTCTGTAACCCCTTGTCTCCCATGCAGGCTGGGATAGCCAGAATGCTGAGCCCCGGCTGACTGGGGCTTCGCACCCTGAGCTATACCAGCCCGCATGGTCCATGGTATGGGGGGGGCTTCGGGGGGGAGGGGCGGCCAAGCCTTCCCCTCCCCCCCGGAGCCCTTGTCCAATCCATGGACAAGGGGCTCTTCCCCACCTCCGGTGCCCCAGGAGGAGGTGGGGGCAACGACTGCCTGGGGGGGGGTTCATGGTGGCATCTGGGAGTCCCCTTTAAGAAGGGGACCCCCAGATGCCCACCCCCCTCCCAGGAGAAATGAGTATAGGGCTACTTTGTACCCCTTACCCATTTCCACAAAGGGTTAAATGAAATAAAAACACAACCACGAGAAAAGTCCTTTAATGTTCTAAATTAACCTCAAATACTTACCTGTACCTTTAAGAAAAAAATCCCACGCCAATCAGGTCCCACGACAGTATCCTAGATCTTGCGATCTTCTGATACATCTTGATTGAAGATCTCCGCCGCCCCGACGCCACACACGCCGCCTCCGCCGCACTGCTCTTAGCTATACTTAGTATAGCTGAGAGTTGCGTCTATGCGTCTATATAGACGCATTAGCGCTAGCTGCCGCTGCCCTCCCTGCCTCCCCCCACCTGTCACCCTCACCCATGCTGGCACCCAATGCACCCATGGGTGCCAGCTTGGGTGAGGGTGACAGGTGGGGGGAGGCAGGGAGGGCAGCGGCAGCTAGCGGCAGCTAGCGCTAATGCATCTATATAGATGCATAGACGCAACTCTCAGCTATACTAAGTATAGCTGAGAACAAAAAGCATCTTTAAATTTTGGCTCCAAGGCTCCCCATTGGTTCCTTATCGACCAATGGGGATCCTCCTGATCCCCATTGGTCTGTTAAGGAACCAATGGGGACCATTGGAGCTAAAATTTAAAGATGCTTTTTGCTCTTAGCTATACTAAGTATAGCTAAGAGCAGTGCGGCGGAGGCGGCGTGTGTGGCGGCGGGGCGGCGGAGATCTTCAATCAAGATGTAACAGAAGGTCGCAAGATAGAGGATACTGTCATGGGACCTAATTGACGTGGGATTTTTTTCTTAAAGGTACAGGTAAGTATTTCTGGTTAATTTAGAACTTAAAGGACTTTTCTCGTTGTTGTGTTTTTATTTCATTTAACCCTTTGTGGAAATGGGTAAGGGGTACAAAGTAGCCCTATACTCATTTCTCCTGGGAGGGGGGTGGGCATCTGGGGGTCCCCTTCTTATAGGGGACTCCCAGATGCCACCATGAACCCCCCCCAGGGAGTCGCCGCCCCCACCTCCTCCTGGGGCACCGGAGGTGGGGAAGAGCCCCTTGTCCATGGATTGGACAAGGGCTCGGGGGGGGGAGGAGGGGAAGGCTTGGCCGCCCCTCCCCCCCAAAGCCCCCCATACCATGGACCATGCGGGCTGGTATAGCTCAGGGTGCGAAGCCCCAGTCGGCCGGGGCTCCGCATTCTGGCTATCCCAGCCTGCATGGGAGACAAGGGGTTACAGAGGCTCGGGAGGGGGAACCCCACGTCATTTTTTTCAAAAAATTTCCCACACTCTGAACATAACCCACAAATTTTAATTTAAAAAAAAAATAAATAAAATTTTTCAATTTTTTTTTTAAATATTGTTTCCCAGTATCTTTTTAACATATCCTGCAAATTTGGTGTTGCTAGGATTTAAGGGGACTTTGCTATTAACTGCTAAAGTCGGCGGAAAAAGTTTCCATGGAAATGTCAGTACGCGATTTAAATAGATACATTTCCTCTTTGAAGATTTAAAATCGATTTTCTCAAAAACTATAAAGTCTTTTTGAACAATTTTTTTTCTTCGTGTTCCCACTATTCTTCTTAACATTCCCTACACATTTGGTGTTTCTGGCATTTAAAGTGGCTTTGCTATTAACCGCTAAAGTCGGCGGGCATTTAATTTTCCCACGGTCAGAAGAAGAATATTCAAAATCGATTTTCTCAAAAACTATAAGGTCTTTTTGAAAAAAAATGTTTTCCTCTTGTTCACAATTTTCTTCTTAAAGAGACTCCGTAACAAAAATTGCATCCTGTTTTTTATCATCCTACAAGTTCCAAAAGCTATTCTAATGTGTTCTGGCTTACTGCAACACTTTCTGCTATCACAGTCTCTGTAATAAATCAATGTATCTTTCCCCTGTCAGACTTGTCGGCCAGTGTCTGGAAGGCTGCCAAGTTCTTCAGTGTTGTGGTTCTGCTATGAACTCCCCTTTCAGGCCCCTCTATGCACACTGCCTGTGTGATATTTAGATTAATGCAGCTTCTCTCTGCTCTCTTATCTTTTACAAGCTGGATAAAGTGTCCTCTGAGCTGGCTGGGCTTTCACATACTGAGGAAATTCAGACAAGGGCAAAGCTGTTTGCAGGAAGAAAAGAGCAGCCTGAAACTTCAGTGCATGAGAGCAGAAGGGGGAAAGAAACACACAAATGATCTCTTGAGATTCAAAAGGAAGGGTGTATACAGCCTGCTTGTGTATGGATGTATTTTGTATGTGTGGACATACTGTACATCAACCTACTTCCTGTTTTGGTGGCCATTTTGTTTGTTTATAAACAAACTTTTTAAAACTGTTTTTAACCACTTTTAATGCGGTGGGGAGCGGCGAAATTGTGACAGAGGGTAATAGGAGATGTCCCCTAACACACTGGTATGTTTACTTTTGTGCGATTTTAACAATACAGATTCTCTTTAACATTCCCTGCAAATTTGGTGTTTTTAGCTTTTAAGGGGGCTTTGCTATTAAACATTAAAGCCGGCGGGCAGATATTTTCCAAACGGCAGCAAAGCAAGGGTTAAAACGATAAATATCGTTTGGGAGCAATACAAATATAAATATAAACGATAAATATCGTTTTTAAAGCCGGCGCCATTTTTTAGCTGTCAAAAATGAAAAATAACTAGCGATAGTGGTTCTCTATGGGGCGCCGTTTTTTAACTACAATAACTGGCGCCATTTTTAACGGACCCCCTTGTGGACATGTCCATATTCAATCAGTTTAAATGGCAACTATAATGAGACGTATATGGAGACTGTCATGTTTATTTCCTTTAAAGGAGTACTTTAAGAGCTATGGGGAAAAAGAGTTGAACATACCTGGGGCTTCTAATGGTCCTCCGCAGACGTCCTGTGCCCGCGTAGACAGTCACCAATGCTCTGGTCCCCGCAGCCGGTTCACTTCCGGAATTTGCGACTTTGCAAACCCTGCACGTATTATAATCAGAATAAAAAATCGGATCGTATAAAAAATCGGAATTGCATGTGGTGTGCAAGAGGCCTAAGTCTTTGTACACATGCTCGATGGTCCTCAGCCAAGGCAGGCAGTCAGGGACCTCCTTGGGCTGAGTATCTAGCATGTGTATGATGGCCCTGATGCATCAGCTGGATATCGGGACTGCCAGATCATCTCTTCCAAGCACAGGGTGAGGCTATTGTTCTTCTTCTTACCCCGCCCACTCCATCATGTGCTGGACCGGCAGCACTCAACCACCCTCCATAGCAACAGAACAGACTAACAGAGGGTCTGTACAGCACTTGGCCCCAAACTCACACCCAAGGATTTGAGTCCCAATCCCTGCAGGCAAAAGTGCTCATGTGCACGTGTGAGACTTACCCTAAAGCTGGCCACTAACTGTCCAATTTCTAGCGAAAAATCGTTAGAGCGATCAGAAATTCTGATCGGATTGGTTGTAAATAATCTCTTTTAGTGGACACAATCGATTATGAATGAGTGAAAAAAATGTCGCCCGAATGAATTTTCGTCGAACGAAAATTTGGATTTTCTTGGTGGTCGTGATAGATAGGAAGCAATGATTGGTTAGTTGATGGTGAAGTGAACGATTTTTCGTCCGATCAGAATTTCTGATTGCTCGAACGATTTTTCGCTAGAAATTGGACCGTTAGTGGCCAGCTTTAGTCAGGGCCAAGGCAGAGGCGACAGAGGCTCCAGCCTCAGGGCGCAGTGTAGGAGGGGGAGCACAACTCACTCAGCTATCATTCCCCTACTGTGTTTGAAGCAGAGAGAAATAAGAAAAGGGGATACATGACAGTGAGTGCAAGCCAGATAACTAGAGATTAAGGTGTTGGGGGCCCTGTGGCCCTCTTAGTCTAATAGCAATCAGTGTATGACGGCTGGGGTGAGAGGGATGGAAGGGCGCACTTTGGTGTCTCAGCCTTCGGTGGTGGAGAACCTAGTCCTGGCTTTGCCCTTAGTCATGCTGTCTGAATCCTTGTCTAGACTGACAAAATAGCTGCTCTGTGTTTTCAGTGCTGTCTTGAGAATGAGCCTAATGCCTGGCATACACGGGTCGACTGGCAGCTCGATTAGCCGCCGGATCGACCACAGCATGAGAACAACAGAAAACTAGGGGCTCAATTCACTATAGCGTGATAACGCTTATCACGGCCGCGATAACTAATGACTTTACGTGCAAAGGCGGGATATCACGTGATAAACATCAGTATCACATGATATCACTGCAGATCACGCCATATAACTGCTCACAGCACATCACGCGATCCGCTTGAAACTTCGCTTAATCAGTGTAGCACCATTGCTGATTTCAGTACCAAACTCTATCTGCTTAACCCGTAATTATCACGTGAAAAGCGCGCTTATCGTGTGAAGTGCAACACCATACGCACGATAAAATTTATCAGGCGATCGCTAAACTTTTCACGCACAACACGCATGCACAATAGTTTGCGTGCGCGTTTGCGTGTGAAAACCTTTATCACGTGATAACTGTGCTATCACGCTTTAGTGAATTGAGCCCAATCAATATAGGCAATACCACCATGTAAACCATGGAAAACTGCATGAACTCACTTCCAGGTGTGTTGCTAAGAATTCAAAGACATCAAATGATTCATTATATTTCATATGAAAATATGGCACTTACCTGGAAAATGATTTCTATACTAAAATACAGTTTATTCAAAATTAATTTTATGTTATGGATTATTTCTACAACTTTTGTTACCTGTACAGTCATTTGCTCTTCTTAAGCTAAATTTCCAAGACAACAGTGAGGGCTGGTTCCCACTCCGGCGCCAATCAGCAAAGCGATGTTACTAATGTATCCCTATGGGATTATTCTCCCAGCAGCGTTTGGAATTTGCATAAACTTTTGGGGGCGATTGCATTGCGATTCTCATTCCAGTGAATGGGAATCACAGTCAAAACACAAAATTTCATGCCACAAAATCGCAATTGCGATCACAATTCGCACTTTGTGTGAACTAAGCCTGAACGCGCTATTTACCAGCACCAAAGCTGGGGGGCACCCTCCGTTAACCCATTAGAACTATGCATTTTACCATAGCAATGCGCGTGTTAGCCCAGCAACACACATGACACTACAGTATTGGTGAACAGTCGGTGCCCTTTCCCCTTAACACCAGCGTTAGTACCAATAATATTGGCAGGCAGCACACGGCGGCCTTACCACTGTTAAGTGCATCAGGCACAGTATGTCCAGGCAGCAATTATTCCCAGTCTTTTGTAGTTATAAAGCATCTGTTATTACATAGTTTTATTTTCTCTGATGTGAGAGTGGCAGAAGCCAATGGAGTTGCTCAATCTCTCTGAATATTTGCTGATATGATATTTACTCTAAAAGTCACATCCCCAGACCTCTCCTCTGTGTGCCTGTCTCAGTCTTTGCCCATTAATAATGCTGAGATTCTCCTCTGCTGAAACAATCATACAGCTGTACAGCTGTTCCCGACTGTGCTGCCCTTCCCTGCAGTGGTCTTCTTTTTATCCCTCCATTGAGCAGTATAACCCGCTCAGCTGCAAGACTCCCAAACATTTTGTAAAGGAGAGAAAGATTGAAAGTGCATGTGTAACTTTAGAATAGATTTATCCTAACCATCAAGAACCTAACCACTTGGTAGTTTTTCAAATAAAAAATACTAAGGCAGAAAATAAAAAAAAAAACAGGGAAGAGAGAAAGATCAAGTGCAAGATATTATGTAAACTCCATAAGCAGGCCTTGGTCACACTTGCAAACGTAGATGGCTGTACGATCGCAACTCAAAGCACGTGATCTGCGCTGCCGTGTATTGTACTGTTGATCCTATGCACTACAGTGAAAGGGTCAGAGTTGTGGAAAATGCTTGCAGCAGTGCAATATGGCAATACGCTGCTGCGCAGCACAATTAGTGTGAACGCCGGACAGTGCACACTATGCACAGCACTATGTTCTTGTGTGTCCTAAAAAGGCAATGAGTATAGTGTGAACGAGGCAATAAGGAAATGATTTGTCACAAATGAGAACTGTAGGGCCGCACAAAGTGTATCTCTCTGCACACCTCTGCCTAGACCATACATGTCAAACTCCGGCCCCTGGGCCAAATCTGGCCCTCAGAGCCATTCAATTTGGCCCTCAAGGGGGTTCCCCACTTTACATTATGTTTGGCCCACTCTACACCACCAGGGAGGCTATATTGGAGGTGAAGCCCTAGATAACCAGGGAAGCCATATGGGGGAGGTAGGGGGGAAGCACTAAACACTAGGGAACCGTATAGGGTAGGGTGGGGGCCACTAGACACCTAGGATCTGTGCATGGGAGGGAGGACCACTAGACACCACATAACTGTAAAGGGGAGGGAGGATCACTAGACACCACATAACTGTAAAGGGGAGGGAGGATGACCACTAGACACCAGGGAACTGTATAGGAGTTGTAGGGGGGGCATTAGACACCAGGGAACTTTATAAGGTGGCCAGTACACATTAAGTTTAGCCCCCTGATAGGTCCCAGTGTTTAATGTCGGCCCACTTTGTATTTGAGTTTGACACCCCTGCCCTAGACAGAGGCTTCATAGCCCAACAAGAGAATTGTAAGATATGTTAACAAAAACTACCTTCCTAGTTATATCAGTTATTGCCTTTCCTTTTTCAATATGTTGTTTCCCCATGGAAAGATGAATTCACTTTTACCACCCTTTCTGTTATGTTGAGACAGTCAAGCTGTCAGGAATGCTGAGGCTTTCCTTTGTATTTAAAGATAATGCTTTTGTCCTTGGCGCCTCATTGGAAGAGGCAAGTCAGCCAAATGGAGGAATGTTTAAAGGGACCCTGAACAGTGAAAAAAAAGCAAATCTGGATTCACCCGGGGTTTCCTTCAGCCTCTCATAGCCCACAAGTTCTTTCGGCATCCTCTGGGTCCCCTTTGTGGTCCTGCTGGCGGCTCCGGTAGGTGGGCAATTTCAGTCAAACCCGTGCATGTACGGCCAGTCCATGCACCCCGCGTGATCACGTGCCCATCACCATAAGTGCCCTGCGCATGAATGCTTCTTGAAAGACTTAACCCCACATGCGCAGAACCCTTATGGTGACGGGCGGGTGATCACACCGGGTGCGTGGACTGGCCGTGCAGGCGCAAGTTTGGCCAAAGTTGCCCACCTACCGGAGAAGCCAGCAGGACCACTGAGGGAACCCAGAGTACACTGAGGGACCTCACGGGCTACGAGAGGCTGGAGGAAGCCCCAGGTAAGTCTAGATTTTTTTTTTCACTGTTCAGAGTCTCTTTAAGGCTTTTTTCACACAATCGTGTCACATTGCAGTACTCTCCCCCACCGCTCCCCCGTTGCAGTGGCCATTAAATTCAATGAGATTGGCCACAGTACTCGCGGTGCAAATGCGAAGGAAGTGCTTCTGGGGATGCAGAGGTAATGCAGACTCTGCAGTATGTTGCTGTGTGTTACAAGCAGTACCGCTCAGCGTATGGTTGTATTGGAGTCAATAACACCGCAACAATCTTTATAGATTTTTGCAGTACCAAGGCAGTGCGCATGCGCATCCTGGTGAGGTTCCATGATGCACTTCCTGTCTGGATGTGTGCACGTGACTTCGATGACTCGGGGCATGCAGATTTCCCAGTCAGCGATATTTGCCACAGGGACAAATCTGCATGCAATGCTGCAGTGCATATATATATTTATATATTTGCAGTAGGTTTTTCTGGCGCTCGCAAATCGGACCACACCATGGGCTTGATTCATTAAACCGTGAAAACTGATAGCATGGCCACGCTAGCGGTTTTGCGCACAATTGCGAATTTACGCGCACAATTGCAAATTTTTGCTCACACTTGCGCAAATGCGTGATTGCACACGAAAACGCTACCGTGGCCGTGCTATGAGTTTTCACAGTTTAGTGAATCAAGTTAAACCCAAAACAATGGAGCCTGAAAGCCTCAGTCTTGTTTTTACAAGAGACGCATTTTATTAACTCTAAACCACCCACTTTTTTGCACCGGTCATATAACAAGGCCTATTATGCCTCATTTACCAAAAAAGCTAGAGGAGTTGCAATAGTGTTCCATAATTCAGTCTCATTCACACATATTGATTCTTTTATGGACCCGGAAGGCAGAATTTTAATTCTCAAAGGTATTCTGGAGGGTAAAGCTGTTACACTGATTAATTGTTATGCTCCCAATGCCTCTAAAACTGCCTTCTTACAACTTTTATCATCCCAGCTGGATAGACTGTCCTCAACACACTTGATAGTTGCAGGAGACTTCAACGCGGTAGCTAATCCACTTCTGGATAGATCGGTTCAATCCCCTTTCGCACAAACTTTCCTGAGAAAACTCACTAGCTTCCTTTCTAGAACTAAAGTTATAGATATATGGAGAGCCCATAACATATACCTTTTTTACTCACCCTCGTCAATCCTATGCCCGCTTAGACTACATTTACTTGTCCCCAATAATTGCCTCTAACTCTACCTCCTCGGATATTATTACTTGTGGCTTGTCTGACCATCATATGGTCCAGTCCTCCTTGACTGGTTTCGGTATACCCTTCAATCCTGGCAACTGGAGACTCAACGACTCACTTTTGGCTGAGGATTCAGATAGACAGGCTGTGATGGGAGAGTTGGAGGAATATTTTTTGTTTAACAATGAGGATAACACCTCCCCTATTCTAAGGTGGGCAGCACATAAACCAGTTCTGAGAGGTATCTTTATGGCAAAAGCAGCACGGGCAAAGAAACTAAAATCACAAAGAATTCAGGCATTAACTGCCGAGCTAGACTTACTATATAAACGGCATTATGGCACAACAACTAGAGAAATTTTACATGAAATTAACCTGAAAAGAACCGAATTGAACTCTATACTAGATAACTCTCATGCTAAAGCGTTGAAGTTCTCCAAAGCAAAGTTCCTCCTACGAGGCAATAACCCTTCTACTCAGTTTGCACGTAAATTAAACCAGTACTATAAACCCCCACATGTCTATAAATTAAAAAGCCCTGGAGGCAGAGAGGAGGTATTACCTCCTAAAGTCTTAAAAATATTTGAGGACTATTATAAAAATTTGCTAGGAACCGAAATATCATCTAACATTACGGAACTTAAAGCATGGTTGGATACTTTGCAGTTGCCCTCCCTTTCACCAGATCAGCTGCATACTCTTAATGCTCCGATCACCCCCATAGAAGTATCAGCTTCAATTAAGTTACTTAAATCCTCCACTGCCCCGGGCCCGGACGGGTTTTCACCCTTATATTATAAAAAATTTGCTGACACACTATTGCACCCTCTGACCTCTATGTTTAATGCTGTTCTCCAAGGTGAAAAACTCCCCTCAGATATGCTATTGGCCAATATGACCCTGCTTCCTAAACCGGATACTGATCACTCTACTACCTATATCTATCTTTAACAATGATATCAAACTTTTTGCTAAAATCCTAGCTTCTAGATTAGGCTCCATGGTGCATGATCTTGTCGCTCCCACTCAAACTGGATTCATCCCAGGTAGTCAAGGCTCTGGTAATGTTAGGTTAGCTGTTAACATATTACAGGATGCTGAACTTAAAAACTCTAGATTTATGATGTTGGGTTTAGACATTAGTAAGGCATTCGATTCAGTGGGTTGGCAGTATTTGACCACTGCTTTGAAAGGCTTTGGCCTAACTGGCCCTATAATTACAGCAGTTTCAGCATTGTATGACTCCCCATCTACAGTGATCCGCATCCCTGGTGCATCATCCGCTCCTATTCAGCTCAAACGTGGAACCCGTCAGGGTTGCCCTCTCTCCCCATTGCTATTCGCTCTTGCTTTAGAGCCTCTGGCGGTGGTGATTAGACGACATCCTGACATCCATGGTTATGGAATTGACAACATCAAATTAACTCTGTATGCTGACGATGCTCTCCTGTTCCTGACTAGACTTATAACAACCATGCCCAATTTATTCCAAATATTGGATAAGTTCGCCAAATTTTCTGGCCTTAAGGTAAATCCCGCTAAATCCACAGCCCTCCCGATTAATCTCTATCCACATAAAATTAAATGGTTAGACTCTACTTACGGGTTCAAATGGAGTAAAACTAAATTTAAATACTTGGGAGTCTTTCTTACACCCATCTATGGGGATCTGTACGGAACTAACTTTTCACATGCAGTCAATAATATTACTCAACTCCTGAAAACATGGTCCTTATTTAAGGTTTCATGGCTAGGCAGATGTGTAGCATGTAAAATGATTATTCTCCCCAAATTGTTATATTTGTTTCGCATGCTCCCAATAACTATAACTAAAAAATCGTTATCTAGCATACAGTCACAAATTAATAAGTTCATTTGGGACGGCAAACCAGCTAGAATTCGAGCACAAGTCCTGTACAGACCCCCTTTACAGGGTAGTATCGGTCTACCCAGCCTATGGCATTATTACTTAGCCTCTAAGCTCAGTCAAATCTTAGATTGGGGAATAAATTCTAACCCTCCCACCTGGTATCAATTTGAATCTACCACAATCTTCCCATTTTACCTATCTACATTGGTCACGGTTGTAACTAAAAGAGACACATCATGAAGTTAACTATTAAGGTATGGAAAGCCGCAAGATTGAAATATAAAGAGCAAGACGTATTCTCCCCATTTGCTCCATTATGGTGCAACCCTAATTTCCCCCACTTTTTGCCGGTCCCAGACCCCTTGCTTTGGGCTAAACAGGGGATTAAATGGCTGCAGCACTTATTCCCTAATGGACAACTATCCACGTTTAACCAATTAAAATCAGAATTCTCACTCCAAAACAAAATGTTCTTCAGATACCTCCAGGTCAGGCATGCGGCACAGGCTCAGTTTCCCAACTCTCTCACATTAAAATCTGATCCATTAGAATCCTTACTGCTTCGGAAACAAGTTGAAGCACCTTTGTCTACTATTTATGCTGCCTTAATAGACACAGGATCCTCCAAAGTGGATAAGGCCTACCAGAGCTGGAGCCAAGACGTGCCTGATCTGGAGGAATCAGACTGGAGGGACTTATTGGAAGCCACAGGAGAATATCTCATATCCATGAAAGATAGGCTCATCCAAATGAAGTTCCTATATAGAATATACTATACTCCTACCCGTATGGCACGAATGTTCCCACATAGAACGGACGAGTGTCCTAGATGTGGCGCTTCACCTGGAGATTTTATCCACATGATGTGGAGATGTTCTCACCTACAATCATATTGGCAAGGAGTTAACAACCTGCTTCAAAAGGTGTTTGAGCAACATATCTCCCTTGACCCTAAGACACATCTGCTGGGAATTTCGGGTAAAATTCTAAAATCCAGGAACCTGATACTGTTATGGGACTTGCTAAGTTACTATGCGCGGAAAACCATTATCTTACACTGGATACAACCCACCGCACCTACAGTGGCGGAATGGATTAAGATTATCAACTCGGCATTGCCGCTATATAAATTGACATACCTCCAACGCAATTGCCCCCTAAAATTCGATAAAATCTGGATCCCATGGGTAGAATACCTTAGGGTCCACGGTGTAGACTATGAAGCTTAGTTTTACTTTGGCTGCCAAACACTTCATCGTATTTCAACCAAAGAAATAAATAAAGAACACACGAGACCCGAGACCAAAGGGAGGGGTGGGGTGGTTGGGAGGGGGGGGGGGGGGGCCTGTTGCGGGATGTTGTGATGTTCATGTGTAAAATTCAATAAAACTTATTTGAAAAAAAAAAAAGAGACACATCAACTCTTGCTAGCAGGAACAGGATTGTTTCGTCACTGACTAAGCTATGGATCTCGATTGCCTCATCATATAAGCTTATGACCTTTCCCTCCTCCAGGATCTCCATTTTTGGTAATCCTCGCTTTATTCCGGCTTTTAGGAACCCACAGTTGTTTTCCTGGTGGAGGGATAAAGGCCGTTCAACTGCCAATAAATTTTGGATTAGAGATGTTCCAATTACATTTAATATGCTCAGATTTAGTCAAGATGCCCCCCCAGAGGAGGTATTTCGCTTTTGTCAGATAAAACATTACTTCTCCTCCATCTTTTCTTCACCCCCAGAGTTTGAACCCTCAATGTTTGAGTCACTCTATTTTGGATTTTCACGACAAAAAAGGATTAATCTCATCTCTATATGCCCAGTTGATAGGTTGTGATAGTGAGAATAAACTGATATATATGAGAGCTTGGGAGCGCGACTTAGGAACTCAATTTGAGCCAACAGATTGGTCTTATATCCGAACCGCTGTCTCTGGTGTAGTCAAATCTAATATGGTCAAGGACACGGCACTCAAGATTTTGTTTCGCTGGTATTACACCCCGGCTAAAATTCATAAAATTTATCCCTCGGTTCCATCAACCTGCTTTAGAGGATGTGGAATGGAAGGAACGTTACTGCATGTCTTTTGGGACTGCCCCAGAGCACAGTTCCGGGACTCATGGAAAACCATGATCCGAGAGGTGTTTGGCTTTCCGGTTTCGTTATCTGCCTCCCAGGCCCTGTCATATACTTTTAATGATGAAGTGCCAGGTAGATTTAGGCCTTTATATAGATACATGCTACTAGCCGCTCAGTGGTCAATAGCCCTTAAATGGAAAACCACAGATCTAGAGCTATCACTAGTTACCCAACGTCTAGACCTAATGATGATAATGGATCGGGTTTATTTTTATAGCATTGAGAATATGACAAGATTTGATCTCATTTGGGAATCCTGGAAAACATATAGGAGTTCTTAACTTCCCTTGGACATATGTATTCATTCATTATAGTATGATGTACAGGATTGGAATTATTTAGGACTCTTGTAACCAGATACCTTATGCAGGAATGTATCTTGATAGCTCGTTCTTTCCTTTTTTTTCCTGTCTCTTGTTTTTATTTATGTTGTTCTTTTTTTTTTTAGTTTTATGTATGTGTTAGAGGGAGCAATATAATCTTATATCAAGAACAGATAGGACGGACTGACCCCTGGGATCTCAGAAGGAGGTACCAGGTACCCCATTTCCCAGGCCGGACGGCCCAACTATCTATGCTATGTCCTTCAGATGTTCCCCCATATTTTCTTGATGTTCAGTTGGTATGTTAATACCAATTGTTTTATTTGTTCTGCTTTCAAAAGCTTTGTATATTTGTTGATCTGCTCAATAAAGCTTTTTAATACAAAAAAAACCCCAAAACAATGAGCCCAAACATCATCCAGTCATATCAACTGGAAATAAATCCTGTATAAGGAATCAATACTATGAGCGGAACTAGGGTCACCGACCCACAATATATATACACCAACACAAGAACAAGTAGTTCCTCTTACAATATGAAAACATCAAATTTCACTACTCCAGCAGTACCTTAGAAAGAGTATTATTGTCAACAAAACAACATTAAAAATAATTAAAATCAAGTCTGTACCCCCCCTGGCCCATAGATCCCCTAGTTCTCTATTAATAATACAGGCTCCACCCCTAATTCTCAAAGTCAGCAGTGTATTGGTCCAATAATATATGTCTCACCTGCAGATGCTAAATAGTATAGAATAATATGCTTCACCTAAGGTACTGCTGGAGTGGTGGAATTTGTTTTTTTTCATATTGTAATAATTAGAGGAACTACTTGTTCTTGTTTTGATGTATAGGTTTAGTGAATCAAGCCCCATGTGTGAAAGTAACCTAAAATTCTGCAGCAAACCAAGGTAGTATTTGCAAACAATAATAATGCCCTGTCAATTGCAACATCATGGAGTGCCCATTTATGTTCAAAGGATAGGTGAATCAATAATGAGAAGTTCACAGATAATGCAATACCTTTCATAGGTTCAGCCATCTAAACCCCTCCCCCATTCCCCGCCTCCCTGCTTTCCATAGGGGTTATTTGCCATATCATATGTATAGAATTCTGTCCAGTGATCAGAATGTTTTGTATATCACAGACAGACTGAATCCCTTCCATGTAGCAATTAGTAAAAAGTGGACCTGAACTCTTGCACAGGACAGAAGGAAAACATAAATAAATGCACCCTGTATGTATTTAGAGAGTTAAAGGGAACCTAAACTGAGAAGAATATGGATTTTTCCTTTTAAAACAATACCAGTTGCCTGACTCTCCTGCTGATCCTGTGTCTCTAATACTTTTAGCCACAGCCCCTGAACAAGCATACTTATCAAGTGCTCTGACTGAAGTCAGACTGGAGTAGCTGCATGCTTGTTTCAGGTTGCGATTCATCCACTACTGCAGCCAAAGAGATCAGCAGGGCTGCCAGGCAACTGGTATTGTTTAAAAGGAAACATCCATATGGCTCTCAGTTTAGGTTCCCTTTAAGCCTAATTCTCCCTCATCTGTGACTAATCACAACTGTAATTTGATCTCTCAGCTGTGTCAGCTGGCTGCCTCAGCAGAGCAGCTCGTTTATAAAGACACAAGATCTATGTCTGCTTCCATTAAAGCAGGAAGTAAACACACCGATATATTGCAGGATTTGTCTCAGCTCTAACAAAGAAATGTTTTTCTGTAATGGTTATTATTCTATTGCTTATGTTTTAGAGCAGAGAGGAAATTCTGAGTTCAGGTCCACTTTAAACAGTAGTTAGTATTTCATTTTTGTATGTGCAGTTCTGTGCTTGCTATTGACTGATTTTCAGCTTATAAGATCTTTGTCTGACTATTGTTGTCTTGATTAATGCTTGAAACCTGCCATTAATGCAATATGAAGGTTGCCACTGAATTCACTGTTTTGTTGCAGAACGTCTAATGTGTATATAGCTATGTGGCTGGCTGATACACTGTCAGTGGTCAGTACACTATAATGATCATGACCAGCAAATCAGAGCCTTACAAATCTGTCAGCTGACCAAACTGATCACATGCTTCTCCATGGGTTCTACTAGGCAGGGTCATTTCTACTTATCAGATAGTTGCTGATCTGCACTGTCCAATTGGTGCAGTCCCCTGGTCCTGGCAGGGTCTCTCCTATATAGGGAAGAGAAGGGGAAGAGCATAGAATGGGCTTTGTGCCAGCTATTTGTAGCTGCAGTTTGTATAGCGGGAGCTATTTTATTGGGTAAGTTACCCCTTATAGCTGCTAATCGCGGCTGCGGTGGAGGGGACCTCCATCGCTCTTTATTTTGTGACTGCAGTTTAGTTAGGGTTTGGTATTGCTTAGTGGGATAGGTTATGGTTAGGCATAGTTTGGAGGTGTTCATTTAGGGTTAGGCATATGTGGGGGGGGGGGGGGGTCCATTAGAGTTAGGCATATGTTGAGGAGTTAGTTAGGGTTAGGCAAAGCGCTGAGGAAAAATTTGGCACTATATAAAATACATGCAGAATACTACCACCTATGACTTCTAATAATATACTACATTTTATTTGATTGTGTAGCTGTCTGGAGTTGTTTGCAGCTATTCAGTTGGCAATCAGAGGTCACTATTGAATTGTAAAAATAGTGTTTTTTTTCATGTGATTGTTGTTGGGTATCTGACGTAATGTTTCATTAAAGAAAATTTGTAACAAAATGGAAATCATCTGCATGCCGGTAAGACTGTCTGTAGTAACAGAAGGTTCTCTCTTCTCACAATGCCTTCCACCTACTGCTCTTTAAGGGGCTTGCTGGATTATAGTGTGGGGTTCTAAAACCCGTGTAGATCTAAAAGAAAGATGTTATACTTGCAGTGCCAGACTCTATGAGTAGGTGTTACTAGAGGAAAATGAGTTTAGGTAAAATGCAGGAGCTCTGTGAAATAGGGAACCTGTGTGTTAGAATTATAATACACTACTAACATGTAATGGACAGTCGGACACACGTGTAACATGTAGCTGACACACCGATAACATGTAGCTGACACACTGGTGACGTGTAACTGACACACAGGTGACGTGTAACTGACACACAGGTGACGTGTAACTGACACGCAGGTGACATGCAGCTGACACACAAGTGACATGTAGCTGACACACAGGGGACATGTAGCTGACACACAGGTGACGTGTAGCTGACACACAGGTGACATGCAGCTGACACACAGGTGACATGCAGCTGACACACAAGTGACACGTAGCTGACACTCAGGTGACATGTAGCTGACACACAGGTGACGTGTAGCTGACACACAGGTGACATGTAGCTGACACACAGGTGACGTGTAGCTGACACACAGGTGACATGCAGCTGACACACAAGTGACATGTAGCTAACACACAGGTGACATGTAGCTGACACACAGGTGACATGTAGCTGACACACAGGTGACATGCAATTGACACACAGGTAACATGTAGCTGACAACCAGGTGACGTAGCTGACACATAGGTGACATGTAGCTGACACACAGGTGACGTAGCTGACACACAGATGAAGTGTAACTGACACACAGGTGACGTGTAGCTGACACACAGGTGACGTGTAACTGACACACAGGTGACGTGTAACTGACACACAGGTGACGTATAACTGACACACAGGTGACGTGTAACTGACACGCAGGTAACGTGTAGCTGACACACAGGTGACGTGTAGCTGACACACAGGTGACGTGTAGCTGACACACAGGTGACGTGTAGCTGACACACAGGTGACGTGTAGCTGACACACAGGTGACGTGTAATTGACACACAGGTAACGTGTAGCTGACACACAGGTGACGTGTAACTGACAAACAAGTGACGTGTAGCTGACACACAGGTGACATGCAACTGACACACAGGTGACATGTAGCTGACACACAGGTGACATGTAGCTGACACACAGGTGACGTGTAGCTGACACACAGGTGACATGCAGCTGACACAAAAGTGACATGTAGCTAACACACAGGTGACATGTAGCTGACACTCAGGTGACATGTAGCTGACACACAGGTAACATGCACTTGACACACAGGTAACATATAGCTGACAACCAGGTGACGTAGCTGACACATAGGTGACATGTAGCTGACACACAGGTGACGTAGCTGACACACAGGTGACGTGTAGCTGACACACAGGTGACGTGTAGCTGACACACAGGTGACGTGTAGCTGACACACAGGTGACGTGTAGCTGACACACAGGTGACGTGTAGCTGACACAGATGACATGTAGCTGACACACAGGTGACGTGTAGCTGACACACAGGTGACGTGTAGCTGACACACAGGTGATGTGTCGCTGACACACAGGTGACGTGTAGCTGACACACAGGTGACGTGTAATTGACACACAGGTAACGTGTAGCTGACACACAGGTGACGTGTAACTGACAAACAAGTGACGTGTAGCTGACACACAGGTGACATGCAACTGACACACAGGTGACATGTAGCTGACACACAGGTGACATGTAGCTGACACACAGGTGACGTGTAGCTGACACACAGGTGACATGCAGCTGACACAAAAGTGACATGTAGCTAACACACAGGTGACATGTAGCTGACACTCAGGTGACATGTAGCTGACACACAGGTGACATGCACTTGACACACAGGTAACATGTAGCTGACAACCAGGTGACGTAGCTGACACATAGGTGACATGTAGCTGACACACAGGTGACGTAGCTGACACACAGATGAAATGTAGCTGACACACAGGTGACGTGTAGCTGACACACAGGTGACGTGTAGCTGACACACAGGTGACGTGTAGCTGACACACAGGTGACGTGTAGCTGACACAGATGACATGTAGCTGACACACAGGTGACGTGTAGCTGACACACAGGTGACATGTAGCTGACACACAGGTGACGTGTAGCTGACACACAGGTGACATGCAGCTGACACACAAGTGACATGTAGCTAACACACAGGTGACATGTAGCTGACACACAGGTGACATGCAATTGACACACAGGTAACATGTAGCTGACAACCAGGTGACGTAGCTGACACATAGGTGACATGTAGCTGACACACAGGTGACGTAGCTGACACACAGATGAAGTGTAACTGACACACAGGTGACGTGTAGCTGACACACAGGTGACGTGTAACTGACACACAGGTGACGTGTAACTGACACACAGGTGACGTATAACTGACACACAGGTGACGTGTAACTGACACGCAGGTAACGTGTAGCTGACACACAGGTGACGTGTAGCTGACACACAGGTGACGTGTAGCTGACACACAGGTGACGTGTAACTGACACACAGGTGACGTGTAGCTGACACACAGGTGACGTGTAATAGGACACACACATAACGTGTAGCTGACACACAGGTGACGTGTAACTGACAAACAAGTGACGTGTAGCTGACACACAGGTGACATGCAACTGACACACAGGTGACATGTAGCTGACACACAGGTGACATGTAGCTGACACACAGGTGACGTGTAGCTGACACACAGGTGACATGCAGCTGACACAAAAGTGACATGTAGCTAACACACAGGTGACATGTAGCTGACACTCAGGTGACATGTAGCTGACACACAGGTGACATGCACTTGACACACAGGTAACATGTAGCTGACAACCAGGTGACGTAGCTGACACATAGGTGACATGTAGCTGACACACAGGTGACGTAGCTGACACACAGGTGACGTGTAGCTGACACACAGGTGACGTGTAGCTGACACACAGGTGACGTGTAGCTGACACACAGGTGACGTGTAGCTGACACACAGGTGACGTGTAGCTGACACAGATGACATGTAGCTGACACACAGGTGACGTGTAGCTGACACACAGGTGACGTGTAGCTGACACACAGGTGATGTGTAGCTGACACACAGGTGACGTGTAGCTGAGACACAGGTGACGTGTAGCTGACACACAGGTGACGTGTAATTGACACACAGGTAACGTGTAGCTGACACACAGGTGACGTGTAACTGACAAACAAGTGACGTGTAGCTGACACACAGGTGACATGCAACTGACACACAGGTGACATGTAGCTGACACACAGGTGACATGTAGCTGACACACAGGTGACGTGTAGCTGACACACAGGTGACATGCAGCTGACACAAAAGTGACATGTAGCTAACACACAGGTGACATGTAGCTGACACTCAGGTGACATGTAGCTGACACACAGGTGACATGCACTTGACACACAGGTAACATGTAGCTGACAACCAGGTGACGTAGCTGACACATAGGTGACATGTAGCTGACACACAGGTGACGTAGCTGACACACAGATGAAATGTAGCTGACACACAGGTGACGTGTAGCTGACACACAGGTGACGTGTAGCTGACACAGATGACATGTAGCTGACACACAGGTGACGTGTAGCTGACACACAGGTAACATGTAGCTGACACACAGGTGACGTGTAGCTGACACACAGGTGACATGTAGCTGACACACAGGTGACGTGTAGCTGACACACAGGTGACATGCAGCTGACACACAAGTGACATGTAGCTAACACACAGGTGACATGTAGCTGACACACAGGTGACATGCAGCTGACACACAAGTGACATGTAGCTGACACACAGGTGACGTAGCTGACACACAGATGAAGTGTAACTGACACACAGGTGACGTGTAGCTGACACACAGGTGACGTGTAGCTGACACACAGGTGACATGTAACTGACACACAGGTGACGTGTAACTGACACACAGGTGACGTATAACTGACACACAGGTGACGTGTAACTGACACGCAGGTAACGTGTAGCTGACACACAGGTGACGTGTAGCTGACACACAGGTGACGTGTAGCTGACACACAGGTGACGTGTAACTGACACACAGGTGACGTGTAGCTGACACACAGGTGACGTGTAATTGACACACAGGTAACGTGTAGCTGACACACAGGTGACGTGTAACTGACAAACAAGTGACGTGTAGCTGACACACAGGTGACATGCAACTGACACACAGGTGACATGCAACTGACACACAGGTGACATGTAGCTGACACACAGGTGACATGTAGCTGACACACAGGTGACGTGTAGCTGACACACAGGTGACATGCAGCTGACACAAAAGTGACATGTAGCTAACACACAGGTGACATGTAGCTGACACTCAGGTGACATGTAGCTGACACACAGGTGACATGCACTTGACACACAGGTAACATGTAGCTGACAACCAGGTGACGTAGCTGACACATAGGTGACATGTAGCTGACACACAGGTGACGTAGCTGACACACAGGTGACGTGTAGCTGACACACAGGTGACGTGTAGCTGACACACAGGTGACGTGTAGCTGACACACAGGTGACGTGTAGCTGACACACAGGTGACGTGTAGCTGACACAGATGACATGTAGCTGACACACAGGTGACGTGTAGCTGACACACAGGTGACGTGTAGCTGACACACAGGTGATGTGTAGCTGACACACAGGTGATGTGTAGCTGACACACAGGTGACGTGTAGCTGACACACAGGTGACGTGTAGCTGACACACAGGTGACGTGTAATTGACACACAGGTAACGTGTAGCTGACACACAGGTGACGTGTAACTGACAAACAAGTGACGTGTAGCTGACACACAGGTGACATGCAACTGACACACAGGTGACATGTAGCTGACACACAGGTGACATGTAGCTGACACACAGGTGACGTGTAGCTGACACACAGGTGACATGCAGCTGACACAAAAGTGACATGTAGCTAACACACAGGTGACATGTAGCTGACACTCAGGTGACATGTAGCTGACACACAGGTGACATGCACTTGACACACAGGTAACATGTAGCTGACAACCAGGTGACGTAGCTGACACATAGGTGACATGTAGCTGACACACAGGTGACGTAGCTGACACACAGATGAAATGTAGCTGACACACAGGTGACGTGTAGCTGACACACAGGTGACGTGTAGCTGACACACAGGTGACGTGTAGCTGACACACAGGTGACGTGTAGCTGACACAGATGACATGTAGCTGACACACAGGTGACGTGTAGCTGACACACAGGTAACATGTAGCTGACACACAGGTGACGTGTAGCTGACACACAGGTGACATGTAGCTGACACACAGGTGACGTGTAGCTGACACACAGGTGACATGCAATTGACACACAGGTAACATGTAGCTGACAACCAGGTGACGTAGCTGACACATAGGTGACATGTAGCTGACACACAGGTGACGTAGCTGACACACAGATGAAGTGTAACTGACACACAGGTGACGTGTAGCTGACACACAGGTGACGTGTAACTGACACACAGGTGACGTGTAACTGACACACAGGTGACGTATAACTGACACACAGGTGACGTGTAACTGACACGCAGGTAACGTGTAGCTGACACACAGGTGACGTGTAGCTGACACACAGGTGACGTGTAGCTGACACACAGGTGACGTGTAACTGACACACAGGTGACGTGTAGCTGACACACAGGTGACGTGTAATAGGACACACACATAACGTGTAGCTGACACACAGGTGACGTGTAACTGACAAACAAGTGACGTGTAGCTGACACACAGGTGACATGCAACTGACACACAGGTGACATGTAGCTGACACACAGGTGACATGTAGCTGACACACAGGTGACGTGTAGCTGACACACAGGTGACATGCAGCTGACACAAAAGTGACATGTAGCTAACACACAGGTGACATGTAGCTGACACTCAGGTGACATGTAGCTGACACACAGGTGACATGCACTTGACACACAGGTAACATGTAGCTGACAACCAGGTGACGTAGCTGACACATAGGTGACATGTAGCTGACACACAGGTGACGTAGCTGACACACAGGTGACGTGTAGCTGACACACAGGTGACGTGTAGCTGACACACAGGTGACGTGTAGCTGACACACAGGTGACGTGTAGCTGACACACAGGTGACGTGTAGCTGACACAGATGACATGTAGCTGACACACAGGTGACGTGTAGCTGACACACAGGTGACGTGTAGCTGACACACAGGTGATGTGTAGCTGACACACAGGTGACGTGTAGCTGAGACACAGGTGACGTGTAGCTGACACACAGGTGACGTGTAATTGACACACAGGTAACGTGTAGCTGACACACAGGTGACGTGTAACTGACAAACAAGTGACGTGTAGCTGACACACAGGTGACATGCAACTGACACACAGGTGACATGTAGCTGACACACAGGTGACATGTAGCTGACACACAGGTGACGTGTAGCTGACACACAGGTGACATGCAGCTGACACAAAAGTGACATGTAGCTAACACACAGGTGACATGTAGCTGACACTCAGGTGACATGTAGCTGACACACAGGTGACATGCACTTGACACACAGGTAACATGTAGCTGACAACCAGGTGACGTAGCTGACACATAGGTGACATGTAGCTGACACACAGGTGACGTAGCTGACACACAGATGAAATGTAGCTGACACACAGGTGACGTGTAGCTGACACACAGGTGACGTGTAGCTGACACAGATGACATGTAGCTGACACACAGGTGACGTGTAGCTGACACACAGGTAACATGTAGCTGACACACAGGTGACGTGTAGCTGACACACAGGTGACATGTAGCTGACACACAGGTGACGTGTAGCTGACACACAGGTGACATGCAGCTGACACACAAGTGACATGTAGCTAACACACAGGTGACATGTAGCTGACACACAGGTGACATGCAGCTGACACACAAGTGACATGTAGCTGACACACAGGTGACGTAGCTGACACACAGATGAAGTGTAACTGACACACAGGTGACGTGTAGCTGACACACAGGTGACGTGTAGCTGACACACAGGTGACATGTAACTGACACACAGGTGACGTGTAACTGACACACAGGTGACGTATAACTGACACACAGGTGACGTGTAACTGACACGCAGGTAACGTGTAGCTGACACACAGGTGACGTGTAGCTGACACACAGGTGACGTGTAGCTGACACACAGGTGACGTGTAACTGACACACAGGTGACGTGTAGCTGACACACAGGTGACGTGTAATTGACACACAGGTAACGTGTAGCTGACACACAGGTGACGTGTAACTGACAAACAAGTGACGTGTAGCTGACACACAGGTGACATGCAACTGACACACAGGTGACATGCAACTGACACACAGGTGACATGTAGCTGACACACAGGTGACATGTAGCTGACACACAGGTGACGTGTAGCTGACACACAGGTGACATGCAGCTGACACAAAAGTGACATGTAGCTAACACACAGGTGACATGTAGCTGACACTCAGGTGACATGTAGCTGACACACAGGTGACATGCACTTGACACACAGGTAACATGTAGCTGACAACCAGGTGACGTAGCTGACACATAGGTGACATGTAGCTGACACACAGGTGACGTAGCTGACACACAGGTGACGTGTAGCTGACACACAGGTGACGTGTAGCTGACACACAGGTGACGTGTAGCTGACACACAGGTGACGTGTAGCTGACACACAGGTGACGTGTAGCTGACACAGATGACATGTAGCTGACACACAGGTGACGTGTAGCTGACACACAGGTGACGTGTAGCTGACACACAGGTGATGTGTAGCTGACACACAGGTGATGTGTAGCTGACACACAGGTGACGTGTAGCTGACACACAGGTGACGTGTAGCTGACACACAGGTGACGTGTAATTGACACACAGGTAACGTGTAGCTGACACACAGGTGACGTGTAACTGACAAACAAGTGACGTGTAGCTGACACACAGGTGACATGCAACTGACACACAGGTGACATGTAGCTGACACACAGGTGACATGTAGCTGACACACAGGTGACGTGTAGCTGACACACAGGTGACATGCAGCTGACACAAAAGTGACATGTAGCTAACACACAGGTGACATGTAGCTGACACTCAGGTGACATGTAGCTGACACACAGGTGACATGCACTTGACACACAGGTAACATGTAGCTGACAACCAGGTGACGTAGCTGACACATAGGTGACATGTAGCTGACACACAGGTGACGTAGCTGACACACAGATGAAATGTAGCTGACACACAGGTGACGTGTAGCTGACACACAGGTGACGTGTAGCTGACACACAGGTGACGTGTAGCTGACACACAGGTGACGTGTAGCTGACACAGATGACATGTAGCTGACACACAGGTGACGTGTAGCTGACACACAGGTAACATGTAGCTGACACACAGGTGACGTGTAGCTGACACACAGGTGACATGTAGCTGACACACAGGTGACGTGTAGCTGACACACAGGTGACATGCAGCTGACACACAAGTGACATGTAGCTAACACACAGGTGACATGTAGCTGACACACAGGTGACATGCAGCTGACACACAAGTGACATGTAGCTGACACACAGGTGACATGCAGTTGACACACAGGTGACATGTAGCTGACACACAGGTGACGTGTAGCTGACACACAGGTAACATGTAGCTGACACACAGGTGACGTGTAGCTGACATACAGGTGACATGTAGCTGACACACAGGTGACGTGTAGCTGACACACAGGTGACATGCAGCTGACACACAAGTGACATGTAGCTAACACACAGGTGACATGTAGCTGACACACAGGTGACATGCAGCTGACACACAAGTGACATGTAGCTGACACACAGGTAACATTCAGTTGACACACAGGTGACGTGTAACTGACACACAGGTGACGTAGCTGACACACAGATGACGTGTAGCTGACACACAGATGACGTGTAGCTGACACACAGGTGACGTGTAGCTGACACACAGGTGACGTGTAGCTGACACACAGGTGACGTGTAGCTGACACACAGGTGACGTGTAGCTGACACACAGGTGACGTGTAACTGACACACAGGTGACGTAGCTGACACAGATGACGTGTAGCTGACACACAGGTGACGTGTAGCTGACACACAGATGATGTGTAGCTGACACACAGGTGACGTGTAGCTGACAAACAGGTGACGTGTAGCTGACACACGGGTGACGTGTAGCTGACACACGGGTGACGTGTAGCTGACACACGGGTGACGTGTAGCTGACACACGGGTGACGTGTAGCTGACACACGGGTGACGTGTAGCTGACACACTGGTGACCTGCAGGTAACGTATCCCAGGGCCCATATGCAATTCACTTTTTCTCCTGATTTTTCTCCTGATATTTTCACACCTTATCATAAAATGCCCTTTAAACCATCAGCAAGCAAGAAAATACTCAAAATATTTATTTTTCACCAACTTTTAGGTACTTTTTTCAATTGTAAAATGCTGAAAAGTTATTTTAAAGAAAAGATGAAAATTATCTCCCAGGATATATAGTAACTCAGGACCAGGAGGACAGAAAGTAACTTGCATATGGGCCCAGGAGGCTAGAGGAAATGCAACAGGAATCAGCTGTCAAATGGTATTCACTTAGTCTCCTTTAAAAGTGTGAGTTTTTTTGTGAGATAATTTTCTATTCACCTCCTTCTCAGGCTATGTCCTTCCCTCTTGCCTCATGTTCATTCCAATTCTTTTAATTGAAGAGGCACTAGAACTAAATATGATACAAAGTACAGTAATATATTTTTATGAAAATACAATTTTATGTGAGTTTTACCAGTTTCAGCTTCAGAAACACTTCCTATATGTGTATGATCCTGTATGTTGGTATGCAACCCCACCCTTTCACTGGTGTTTAGCCTAGGCTGTTTAGTTATGCAGCCTTCTGCCTCAGAGCAGTTGGGTGAGTAGGTGTTGTTTCTGCTCACTTCAGAACACACAACAAACAAACATTTTGCAGTGATGCTCCCTGCCAGCAGTAAATGTGTCACCACCTGTGATCAATTTCAGAATTAAAGGGTGAGGAAAGATTTTACAATGGGCAAACAATAATTTAGATAAATAATTACACATTGTGAGAATCTGCTCAGCTGCCTGTGCAGACAGGCAGCGTTTTGACCACTGTTCACGTCTGCATTCTGCAGGTCTCTTTAAGAGAGACCTTCTGTCAGTTCTGCAGCTTGTGTTGCTGAGGAATTTGTATACATTAGTCATGCAAATCCCTTACCTGCCTTCTTTTGATGACTGGCAATATAAAAGCATTCTGCTCCCAGAATGCTTTGCTGGACATTTCCCTTCCATGGTCTGTTCCTGATGGACACTGTTGGAGTGTCAGCCGTTGCTATGTAGTATACACTCCTAGTGAGTGTCAGCCATGCTACTTCTCGTTGAAGATTAGTTTAGAGTTATTCGTGGGACTGCGCTAGGCAGATTCCCTAGTCTAGTTAGGATTGTATTATTTGTATTGTCTGTTCTGTCTTCTGGGATCGCACTAGCCACTTTTTGCTAGCGCTGGGGATCCTTCTGTTCTGCTACTCTGTCTCCTGGGATCGCGCTAGCTACTTTTCATAGCGCTGGGGATCCTTCTGTTCTGTCTTCTGGGATCGCGCTAGCCACTTTTCGCTAGCGCTGGGGATCCTTCTGTCGCTTGTCCCTGTTTTCGTGTGTCTGTCTTGTCTGCTGCGCTTGCTGGAGGCTCGGTGAGGTAACCGTTAAGCAAGCGCTCACGTCCTCTGTTTCATGTTTGTCTGTTAATGGTTAGTTAGGCGTGCTTGTCTCTATTGTGCTTATCACGTGGAGGCCGCGCATAACCGCGTGCACTGTTGCGAATGAGTGCGGTGTTCGCGGTTAGCTAGCGTTTGTTATTTTCCGTATCTCCTTATTGTATTATTTGCTGTGCCTTTGCTACTCTCGTGCTCCGCCTTGCTGTAACCTTGTGTCACGTCTGGCGATCGCACCTCTCGCGATCGCGTTCCTGCTTCTTATCTGCTGTGGTGTGTGCACAGTCGCAGGTTGGCGACTAATTTTATGCACACACACACACAATCTGTCTCTGTGCTCACTCTCAATCGCTTCTCTTGCGATTGCGTTTCTTCCCTTCATACAATTCCTGTCTGGCGTGTGTGGTAGGGCAGAGGAGCTGTTCCTCTGCACTCCACAGCTCCACCTGCCAACAGGAATTTCCCTCTGCAGGTGCATAGCACCTAGCCTGGGTGTCCTCAATTATACGCTTGTGGAGGAAATCCGCCGCGTCAGCGCACGTCTGGTGCGCTGACCACGGAGACGATTCCGCAATCGTTACACACATGAATATTGTAAAAATATAAGCAATTTTAATAATTCAGTTACATTCCGTAAAGTTCTTCTTTCAGTCTCTGATTTCCTCATTCCACTTATTTCTTGGGTGTCCTTTGAGTTTCTTTGTCAGTATTTTTGGATTGAAAAAAATGGGGTGTGTGCACTAAACTGGGTTAAAGGGAACTTGTACCGAAAAAAAGTGCCTCTAGGGGGTACTTACCTCAGGAGGGGGAAGCCTCTTGATCCCAAAGAGGCTTCCTTCGACCTCCTCGGCAGCTCCATTCCAGTGGTGGAACCACCGAAAGTCTGCACGTTGAGGCATGTCGGAGCCTTGCGCATGTGCGCTAGCACTGTCCAGCTCGGCTCTCTCCGGCAATAGCTAGGCAGGATCAGGTCTGCGCTACTACACAGATGCGAGCTGTCTGTGCCTGTGCAGTAGCACGGACACGAGGGGGCTCAAATATTTCTGCCGGAGCCTGAGCAGGGTGGTAGTGCGCATGTGCACAGAGGCCACACTTCGGGGGGTCCCAGCAGTGGAAGGGGTCTACCTTGGGAGGCTTCCCCCTCCCAAGGTAAGTATCCATTGCATTCCTTTTTAAAGTCACAGGTTAACTTTTAGCAGAGTTATGAGTGTAAAGTCTTATGCATGATGAGTAGAGCGTTTAGGCTGTGTTCCCACTTGTTGCAGATCATGTGCGGCCAGCAGGAGGGGACAGTGTAGTGTCTGCTCTGATGGTCCACTGTGATCCGGCTGTAGCCCGGGGCAGATGTGTTTTCTCCATAGGCAATATGGGGAAAAGCATCCTCCTGCCTGGGATTATTGCAGACTGCACAGAAGTGCGGTCCGCTTACTGCATCAGGTTCCATGGATCCATTGCTCTTTATAAAATAGGAGCCATTCACTGTACGATTAGTGATGGGCGGAGAACAGACAAAAAATGTCAGTTCTAGTGGGAACACAGCCTAAGGCTCGGTCCACACTTGTCCAGTTGCAGATCGGATCCCGTTTTAAACGGATCAGTTTTTCTAAAGACTGATGCAAAAATGATCAGTTTTTCAAAATGTTGTCCTTTTGTAGCGTACGTTTCCAGTCCATTTCAACGTATGTCCTTTCTTCATGTGTGTCTGAAGAGATGATGAGGAGGGGAGGAGCAGGCAGTAGGCAATCCGTTTTTGCCTGTTTTGTGTGCAAAAGTTCTCTGTGGAGAGGGAGATCCGTTTTTGTGTAGCCTTTCACTACCCCTCCGTGTATCAGGGGTCCGCGAAAAATCTGCAAATCCGGACTCTCCGTTCACTTTCTAAAACCGATCCCACGGATCCGTTTTTCAAAGTGTGTGAAGACAGCCGTGATTTTAAACATTGGTATCTGTTGCTCCTGTTTTGATCTGGGCCAAAAAGCGGAGCCACAGATATGTTTTTTTTAAACAAGTGTGAACTGACCCTAATGCATTCTATGTACTGTATTGTATTACATTCTGTCAACTCATCGTTCAGTAAGACTTTACGCTCATAATTATGCTTAACGCAGTTTAGTGCATACACCCCAATGTGCGGTGATCTTTCAGCTTCATCTTTTGTAAGCTCTAAAACCAGCGCCAAACTTCCAGAGTGGCATATCGCAGAGGATATGGCAGCAGAGAATGGGGTTCCCCATACTGACGTATATTACACTTTTCCCTGAAATAATCACGATCCATTCTCTTAAGAGATACAAGTCTGATGTCTGTATGAGGCATCAGTGTATGTGTCCGAAGCCAGCTACACAGAGCAGATGTGGTCATGAGCAGATTTCTCATTAGTCTAAAAAAATCGCTTCAAGATGCTTCATTTGCAAATCTTAAGACTCACACCTGCCAGGGCGACAAAAGAGGGCAAACGCCCCACTTTCTCCCCTCCAGAGAGGATTTTGATGCAATAACCACGGGTGAGCACACAGTTCAGATAGCGGCGCCCTCCTTATTAATTAACTTCAGCCATAACAAAGCTGCGTATTGAGACAGATTGGTTGCACTCCAAGTCTAAAGCCTTCTGTTGTTCTTTTACGCTTAACAATATTCACAGCAAAAGACCACAAATGCTCCAGCCATAAAACGATTCTACCTCAGAGGGACATTAGTTTGCTTTTCTTTAAAGAGTTCCCTCCACATTCTGTTCCCTAGTTCTTAGAGAATGAGCCTTGGATGTCATCCAGGTTACTTGAGACATCATAATGTTCGTTTTACCCATCCAGATTGAGAGTATGGTGATTAGCATAACACTTCTGCTTGGCACAAAAGTAATTGGGGCTGTATTATGCAACTGTGTAGAATGCATATTGATTATGGCATTCATGTTTGTTTTTTTTTGCCTACAGAGGAAACATTAGGAGTGATCTGTTTGTTTGTCCTGTGCTAGGAAGGCACATCTGTGTCCTGCTGTAGGAAGCCTGCTTGACAAACAACCATCTTTGCTTTGCTGCTGGAAATGACTAAACGCAGCTTAATAATGACAGAACCAAACAAAAAGCTCTGTTTACTGTAACCTGGCCGTAAGTCAGAACTCCGACTAGTGAAATATTGAGCGTGGCCATCTGATGTGAGGATTGTATTGTTACTTGCAGTATAATGGAGTATACTAATTATTTATGCTCATTCTTGCCAAAAAGAATTTCGAAACCAATTAACATTATTGTTTCGAGCCAGAGAAGTTGGGTTTCCGATATTTTCATCTTGGCAGCGAGCTCTGCCGTCAGTATTTAAGTAATGCTCCTATTCTCACTGTGCAGAGATAACGGGTGCGTTTTAGCTGTAGTTAAAGCCTTTTAAAATGAAACTTTAATGAGAACGATAGTTAACTTTAAAAGGGCACAGGGCCATTAAATGTTATAGCAAGGCCCAGGCAAACAAAAGGTGCATTAGGCTAATGTCATTCGGCCAGTGGGTAGATATTGTCAAGAGGAGATTTCATGTAGACTTGTATCTCACCCTTGTCCTTTTTACTCCCACCCCAGCACTTTTATGGAGACATTTGAAGTTAACGTCATTTTAAATTATGCCAACACCCATAATAATGACTTGTGACAGCATATTGTGGGGACTGCTGGTGACTTTATAGATCCTTGAGGGATATCTGAAGAGAGAGGACTGTGAAACATCTCATTTTAAGGCATCTCCTGATTTACAAGGGCATCTTCAAGTTTCTTCTGTTTTGCTTAAGTCTGGTACACAATTTCAATTTTGATTGGCCAATGTTACCAGCTCCATGTAGCTTGAGGTCCAACAGATTGTGAATACTATAAATAGATTGTGTAGATAAACTCACACACTACGTAGAGGTGGTAAAATTGGCTGTTGAATGGCCAATCAAAATTGGATGTGTGTACCAACATCTCTAAGCCCCTGATTAAGGACGCCTTACACTCATCCCTGCAATTTCTTTCTTTTTTTGTATCTGTGATTCTGCATTTTGTCATTTTTCACATTTGATTCACACAAAAGAGACCCAAAGAGGGCAGAGGTGGTACAAAGGTGAGCTGCGGAGACAGAAAGGAGGCACAGGGGGCACAAAAGCAATCAGAGGTGACAGAAGCTGGGAACAGGTGGCACAAAGAGGGGCAGTAGAGACACAAAGAGTGCACAGGAGGCAGAAAGGGGGGCAGTGGAAGCACAGAGGGAGCACAGAAGCCCATAAGGAGGCACATAAGGATCGGACAAGGCACAGAGAGGACACAGGGGGACAGGAGGTGGCACAGAAGGGAGGCAGTAGGGGGACACTGAAGGCACAGAGGGACAGTAGGGACACTGGTGGCTCAGATAGGGGCACAGTGGGACAGAGAGATATACTTAAGCCACAGTGTTCCAACTTACAAATGGATTCAGGCTAAGAACGAACTTACAGTCCCTATCTTGTTTGTTAACTAGGGACTACCTGTGTTCTTAGACCGCTGAAAAAAAGTTTAGAACACTACATGCTCAAAGATGTCTCCTGCAGGGATCAGGACTTAAGGGCTGTGTGCCATACAAATGAGTCATGAGCTGTTGCCTTGCAACAAATGTGGCATGAGGCTATTGCCTTGCAGAAAATGTGTCATGAGGCTATTGCCTTGCAGCAAATGTGTCATGAGGCTATCGCCTTTCAACATATGTGTCATGAGACTATTCCCTTGTAGCAAATGTGCCATGACGCTATCGCCTTGCAACAAATGTGTCATGAGGCTATTGCCTTGCAACAAATGTGTCATGAGGCTATCGCCTTGCAACAAATGTGTCATGAGGCTATTGCCTTGCAGCAAATATGTCATGAGGCTATTGCCTTGCAGCAAATGTGTCATGAGGCTATTGCCTTGCAGCAAATGTGTCATGAGGCTATTGCCTTGCAGCAAATATGTCATGAGGCTATTGCCTTGCAGCAAATGTGTCATGAGGCTATTACCTTGCAGCAAATGTGTCATGAGGCTATTGCCTTGCAGCAAATATGTCATGAGGCTATTGCCTTGCAGCAAATGTGTCATGAGGCTATTACCTTGCAGCAAATGTGTCACAAGGCTATTCCCTTGCAGCACATGTGTCATGAGGCTATTGCCTTGCAGCAAATGTGTCATGAGGCTATTGCCTTGCAGAAAATGTGTCATGAGGCTATTGCCTTGCAGAAAATGTGTCATGAGGCTATCGCCTTTCAACATATGTGTCATGAGACTATTGCCTTGCAACAAATGTGTCATGAGGCTATTGCCTTGCAACAAATGTGTCATGAGGCTATTGCCTTGCAGCAAATGTGTCATGAGGCTATTGCCTTGCAGAAAATGTGTCATGAGGCTATCGCCTTTCAACATATGTGTCATGAGACTATTGCCTTGCAACAAATGTGTCATGAGGCTATTGCCTTGCAACAAATGTGTCATGAGGCTATTCCCTTGCAACAAATGTGTCATGAGGCTATTGCCTTGCAACAAATGTGTCATGAGGCTATTGCCTTGCAGCACATGTGTCATGAGACTATTGCCTTGCAACAAATGTGTCATGAGGCTATTGCCTTGCAACAAATGTGTCATGAGGCTATTGCCTTGCAACAAATGTGTCATGAGGCTATTGCCTTGTAGCAAATGTGTCATGAGGCTATCGCCTTGCAGCAAATGTGTCATGAGGCTATTGCCTTGCAGCAAATGTGTCATGAGGCTATTGCCTTGCAGCAAATATGTCATGAGGCTATTGCCTTTCAGCACATGTGTCATGAGGCTATTGTCTTGCAGCAAATGTGTCATGAGGCTATTGCCTTGCAACAAATGTGTCATGAGGCTATCGCCTTGCAGCAAATGTGTCATGAGGCTATTGCCTTGCAGCAAATGTGTCATGAGGCTATTGCCTTGCAGCAAATATGTCATGAGGCTATTGCCTTTCAGCACATGTGTCATGAGGCTATTGTCTTGCAGCAAATGTGTCATGAGGCTATTGCCTTGCAGCAAATATGTCATGAGGCTATTGCCTTTCAGCACATGTGTCATGAGGCTATTGTCTTGCAGCAAATGTGTCATGAGGCTATTGCCTTGCAGAAAATGTGTCATGAGGCTATCGCCTTTCAACATATGTGTCATGAGACTATAGCCTTGTAGCAAATGTGTTATGAGGCTATTGCCTTGCAGCACATGTGTCATGAGGCTATTGCCTTGCAACAAATGTGTCATGAGGCTATTGCCTTGCAACAAATGTGTCATGAGGCTATTGCCTTGCAACCAATGTGTCACGAGGCTATTCCCTTGCAGCAAATGTGTCATGAGGCTATTGCCTTGCAACAAATGTGTCATGAGGCTATTGCCTTGCAACAAATGTGTCACGAGGCTATTGCCTTGCAACAAATGTGTCATGAGGCTATTGCCTTGCAGCAAATGTGTCATGAGGCTATTGCCTTGCAACAAATGTGTCATGAGGCTATTGTCTTGCAGCAAATGTGTCACGAGGCTATTCCCTTGCAGCACATGTGTCATGAGGCTATTGCCTTGCAGCAAATGTGTCATGAGGCTATTGCCTTGCAACAAATGTGTCATGAGGCTATTGCCTTGCAGCACATGTGTCATGAGGCTATTGCCTTGCAGCACATGTGTCATGAGGCTATTGCCTTGCAGCAAATGTGTCATGAGGCTATTGCCTTGCAACAAATGTGTCACGAGGGTATTGCCTTGCAACAAATGTGTCATGAGGCTATTGCCTTGCAACAAATGTGTCACGAGGCTATTGCCTTGCAACAAATGTGTCATGAGGCTATTGTCTTGCAGCAAATGTGTCATGAGGCTATTGCCTTGCAACAAATGTGTCATGAGGCTATTCCCTTGCAGCACATGTGTCATGAGGCTATTGCCTTGCAACAAATGTGTCATGAGGCTATTGCCTTGCAACAAATGTGTCATGAGGCTATTGCCTTGCAACAAATGTGTCATGAGGCTATTGCCTTGCAACAAATGTGTCATGAGGCTATTCCCTTGCAACAAATGTGTCATGAGGCTATTGCCTTGCAGCACATGTGTCATGAGGCTATTGCCTTGCAACAAATGTGTCATGAGGCTATTCCCTTGCAGCAAATGTGTCATGAGGCTATTGCCTTGCAGCAAATGTGTCATGAGGCTATTGCCTTGCAACAAATGTGTCATGAGGCTATTGCCTTGCAACAAATGTGTCATGAGGCTATTGCCTTGCAACAAATGTGTCATGAGGCTATTGCCTTGCAGCACATGTGTCATGAGGCTATTGTCTTGCAGCAAATGTGTCATGAGGCTATTGCCTTGCAACAAATGTGTCATGAGGCTATTGCCTTGCAACAAATGTGTCATGAGGCTATTCCCTTGCAGCAAATGTGTCATGAGGCTATTGCCTTGCAGCAAATGTGTCATGAGGCTATTGCCTTGCAACAAATGTGTCACGAGGCTATTGCCTTGCAACAAATGTGTCATGAGGCTATTGCCTTGCAACAAATGTGTCATGAGGCTATTGCCTTGCAGCACATGTGTCATGAGGCTATTGTCTTGCAGCAAATGTGTCATGAGGCTATTGCCTTGCAACAAATGTGTCATGAGGCTATTCCCTTGCAGCAAATGTGTCATGAGGCTATTCCCTTGCAGCAAATGTGTCATGAGGCTATTGCCTTGCAGCAAATGTGTCATGAGGCTATTCCCTTGCAGCAAATGTGTCATGAGGCTATTGCCTTGCAACAAATGTGTCATGAGGCTATTCCCTTGCAGCAAATGTGTCATGAGGCTATTGCCTTGCAGCAAATGTGTCATGAGGCTATTCCCTTGCAGCAAATGTGTCATGAGGCTATTGCCTTGCAACAAATGTGTCATGAGGCTATTGCCTTGCAACAAATGTGTCATGAGGCTATTGCCTTGCAGCAAATGTGTCATGAGGCTATTGCCTTGCAACAAATGTGTCATGAGGCTATTCCCTTGCAGCAAATGTGCCATGAGGCTATTGCCTTGCAGCAAATGTGTCATGAGGCTATTGCATTGCAGCACATGTGTCATGAGGCTATTGTCTTGCAGCAAATGTGTCATGAGGCTATTACCTTGCAGCAAATGTGTCATGAGGCTATTGCCTTGCAGCAAATGTGTCATGAGGCTATTGCCTTGCAACAAATGTGTCATTAGGCTATTGCTTTGCAACAAATGTGTCATGAGGCTATTCCCTTGCAACAAATGTGTCATGAGGCTATTGCCTTGCAATAAATGTATCATGAGGCTATTCCCTTGCAGCAAATGTGTCATGAGGCTATTGCCTTGCAACAAATGTGTCATGAGGCTATTGCCTTGCAACAAATGTATCATGAGGCTATTCCCTTGCAGCAAATGTGTCATGAGGCTATTGCCTTGCAACAAATGTGTCATGAGGCTATTGCCTTGCAACAAATGTATCATGAGGCTATTCCCTTGCAGCAAATGTGTCTCGAGGCTATTCCCTTGCAACAAATGTGTCATGAGGCTATTCCCTTGCAACAAATGTGTCATGAGGCTATTGCCTTGCAACAAATGTGTCATGAGGCTATCGCCTTGCAACAAATGTGTCATGAGGCTATTGCCTTGCAACAAATGTGTCATGAGGCTATTGCCTTGCAACAAATGTGTCATGAGGCTATTGCCTTGCAACAAATGTGTCATGAGGCTATTGCCTTGCAACAAATGTGACATGAGGCTATTGCCTTGCAGCACATGAGTCATGAGGCTATTGCCTTGCAACAAATGTGTCATGAGGCTATTGCCTTGCAACAAATGTGTCATGAGGCTATTGCCTTGCAACAAATGTGTCATGAGGCTATTGCCTTGCAGCAAATGTGTCATGAGGCTATTGCCTTGCAACAAATGTGTCATGAGGCTATTGCCTTGCAACAAATGTGTCATGAGGCTATCGCCTTGCAACAAATGTGTCATGAGGCTATTGCCTTGCAACAAATGTGTCATGAGGCTATCGCCTTGCAACAAATGTGTCATGAGGCTATTGCCTTGCAACAAATGTGTCATGAGGCTATTGCCTTGCAACAAATGTGTCATGAGGCTATTGCCTTGCAGCAAATGTGTCATGAGGCTATTGCCTTGCAACAAATGTGACATGAGGCTATTGCCTTGCAGCACATGAGTCATGAGGCTATTGCCTTGCAACAAATGTGTCATTAGGCTATTGCCTTGCAACAAATGTGTCATGAGGCTATTGCCTTCCAACAAATGTGTCATTAGGCTATTGCCTTGCAACAAATGTGTCATTAGGCTATTGCCTTGCAACAAATGTGTCATTTGCTTCGTGACACATTCTCTTGCCATGGAGGCTGGATGACAGTCTTATAAATAAAAGTATTTCCTCAATGGCCCCTCCCCCAAATACTTCTTGTTCTGAGTGCAAGCTTAGGCCTTTTTCTTCAATCGGAATGACTGTATCGAAAGTAAGATTGTTTGCTAAAAATCACACTATTAACCTCCCTGGCAGTATCTCACAGTCAGGCTCGGGGTGGAAAAAAGCAACCAGGAGCAGTAACCCCGAGCCTGACTTGTGTTAGCTGCCGGGAGCTCTATGCAGAGTGCAACAAGCAGTGGGCATTTTAACTCACCTCGCCCGGGATCCAGACGCAGGCAGCCATTCTCCTTCCTGTCTTCAGAGGCTCTGCACCTCCCCTGGTGAGATCACTTCCTGTCGTCATGATGACAGACCGTGATCTCACTTCAGGTTTACAGCTCCACCAGGAGGACGGAAGGAGAATTGCAGCGCTAGATCCCCGGGAAGTAAGTAAATGCTGGGCTGCCGCAGATCTCTTCGCGGTGTGATTTTTTCCCCCCTGATTTCAGCATCTAAAAGCATACAGAAAAATTGCACTGCCTTTAGACCCAAAAATGTGGAAATAATCAAACCACCAGGTTGGTTAATGGGCATCTTAACAGAAAGCACCCCAGTGACGGATCAGACTTCCTGCTCTTCAGAATCAGAATCATTTATTTCACCAAGTACAACAGTGGTTGTACCCGGAATTATTTTTGGCACCTACAGGGTCGGTGATGGTACAGTAAATACATTCAGTACAATAGACTATACATACCGTAGGCCTATACAGAAAAGCATAGCATAAAAGGACCAGAGGGGGCCATACGAGTGCTATGTTGAGCGGAGCTGCCACATTCCGTTGCGGCGCTCACTGCTCTGCAGCGATTCGGGTGCCCCGCTGTAGTCCTTGGAAAAAGGATAGTGCAGAGAGAAGAAAAAGAGAGCAGGATAGCAAGAAAAAGAGAGGAGGAAAGAATAGAGGAGAAATAAGAGAGAAATGGAGTGTCCGAGAATCCCCTGGGACTGGCTGACTCTGTGACTTGGATAACTGTCCTGGCTTGAGAGAAAAAAGATTGGATTGGATTTGCCCCAAGGCTTGCGGCCCAGTCTGGTGCGGTTGGTCCATGTGCGGTTGAATTCCTTATACATATTCCCTGGTGGAGGGCAGCAGGCATTTCTAAAAACCCATGCTAAACACTGCCCCCTGCTGTCACTATGGCTTGGGTGTAGCACAGCTGCTCTGCAGCAGCTTCTCTGCTCCCCTAGTAACCTGGTGCTGATGCCACAAGTCATGCTGACATACAACATAGATACGTTTCTGCTGTCATGCATAGCCAGATCATGAACAAGGCAAACTTAGGCAGCTGCCTAGGGCCTGGAGAAAGTATAGGGGCCTCTAGCAGGGGCCTGGTGGATGCTAGCCCCCACCAAATCTTACTAAAAACAGCCAGGTGATCATCAGTAGTTGGCAAAAACTGCTATATTGCCTAGGGCCCTGTTACATCTTAAGGTACATACACACGTCTGATTTTTCCAAACGACCCGTCGTTTGGGCATGTGTACAGTCGGTCGTTCAGCTGATAACGTTGGTTTTGACAGCGGATCCATCAAAACCAGCGTTATCAGCTGAACAACCTACTGTACACACGCCCGATTTGATGTCCAAACGACCGGTCGTTTGGAAAAATCCGACGTGTGTATGAGCCTTTAATCTTTTTCTGCTGTCATGATGCCTCCTCTCATGATGAATGATGGAGCAGGTTGGAGTTCTCCTTAAAAGTAAGAAAATTCTTGTGCAGACCTGCTCGGTATAGTTCCTAACATTTTTTTTCGTTTGGAAAGCGAATTTAACTTTTTAACAGACAAATCTTTCATAAAAAAAACATGTTATTCAACAGAAAAAAAAAGTCCTGTAAAACATTTATTCTGGTGTTCATAGTGGGAGAGATTTATCAGATTCATTCCAAAATCAGGTGCTTATCTAGCGCAAAACAATCTGCTCCGCTTATATCAAAGGATTTATCATGCTTTTCCCGTGGCTATGCTTGCCAGAGGCTGCAATCCAGCAGTTCGGCAAAGATCTGAGACGGAGCTGTGATAGACTCTGAGACAGAAATAGGCGCACCTGGAAGACGTGGCGGAGGCAGGTGTTGTGTTGGCGCAGTGCTGAGCAGTGGTGAGCTAGAGAGAGCTATGAATCAAGTCGCACAGCTGTACTTTCCCCCAGTGTGTTTAATTTATGTAAGCTGTCATCAGATCATAAAGCGGATGTTTTTGATAGATGGGACGTATGGCAGTAGAGATAAATGTATAAATAAGCAGCATGTAAGCCATAAATTAACATTACATGAATAATGCCATAAATATATATGGATACACAGCAGACATTCAGCTGATAGTGTGCATGTGTGTTTTTGATATTCGGGATTTCTGACAGTAGACGAATGTAAAAATAGTAGCCTTTAAAGGCAAAATCAGAGCAGTTTTTTAATGTAGTTTTAGATAGAGCAGGAACTGTTTGACATAATTTAATTAACTCTTAGGGGCATATTCATTATTAGCTATAGAAAAATGTCTTTTGATTCCTTCACTGCCAAGTGGAGCGTCTCTTCTTCAGGCAGTCTACGGTCCATTCATCAAAGAGTAAAGATTACTCTGTGTAATAGAATCCAATTGCCTCACTCTTTCCACTTTCAGGCTCTCAGTGTCACATGATGCAGATTAACCAGTGATGTGAGGAGGGAGCCCATGGGAATACTCACCTGAGTTAACATAGTAGAGTGTCAAGAGAAGCTGCAGTCGTCCGCTGAATGCAACTCCTTGATGTAGTGCTGGGATTAATGCTGACAATATTAAACAAGGCCACAATTCACTAAAGATCATGCTGGTGAAAATTAGGCAAGTGAAAACTTATCACCACACATCAAACTGTAATTGTAAAAGTGTTAATTCACTAAAGAATCTTTCCTTATTAACATGTAGTGATACATTTTCACTTGTGTTATCACTCCAGTCCTTCCCTAAATGATCACCTCTCGAGTTATTCTCAAGGTACATACACACGTCCTGATCTTCCGCCCAACTTGTCGTTTGAACGACAAGTTGGACGCGTGTATGCGCAGTCACAAGTAACAGCCGCTTGGCGGATCAGTTGGACCAACTGTTGTTCAAATGACTGTCAGGTCCATACGTGTGTACAAACGACTTCAAGGTGTTTGTCCAACAAATAGACATTCAAACATATAGTCGTTTGACCAGTCATTTAATCTAGTCCATTGTTCTATCCAGTCTATTATCAAGTTGGTTAAACGACATGTATATTAGGAAATCAGCCGCTTTGTTAGGGCTCGTACACACGTCGGATTTTTCTAAACGTCCGATCGTTTGGATGTTTGAACGTCCGGTTGTTTGGACTTCAAATTGGGCGTGTGTACGGTCGGTCGTTCAGCTGATAAGACTGCATTTGAACGATCCGCTGAACGGATCGTTGACCGACCGTACACATGCCCAATTTGACGTCCAAACGACTGGATGTTCAAACGTCCAAACGACCTATCATTTTGAAAAATCCGACATGTGTATGTACTTTTAGTCAGTGTGTACAGGACGTTTGAACGACCAGTTTAAACAACAATCAGGAATAAAGTTGGATGAGTCTACGCACCTTTACATGCAGTAGATAGGGAGGGGAAGAGCACATGTAGGCAGGATGTGGCTCTGCCCCTCCTGATGTCTTCTTTGCCAGCATGATTACAGCTAGCCTGCAGGTGCTGTGTATGGCAGCTAGGAAAGGAGAGAGAGAGAGAGGCTTTGTCTGTCTGTGTGTGTCTGTGTGTGTGTGTGTGGCCATGTGTATATACATAAGCTTGATGTCTCTCTCTTCCTCCCTCCCTGTGTGCCTGCCGTGTATTTATCTCTATGCACAGTCCCCTTCTGTATAAAATACTAAAAAAATGAAACCGACAGCTCAAAATCCTGCACTTTACATTGCTGTCTCTAGTAACATTCCACATAAAGCAGATCCGAGATGAAAAACTAACTATAACAAGTAACTTGTCTATATATCTTATCTAAAGTTTAGAGCAGCATATCTAGCTGCAAACAGCTTCAAAAGTGTATAACTATTTATTCCTGTGATACAATGAGGGCAGACATGTTCTGTTTGTCACATTGTCACGGGCTGAGGGCTATCAGCTTGCCTGTGTGTAAATTCAGTCCCCTCTCCTCCTCCCTCCTCCCCTCTGCCTCTGAAATTTCTGGCTAGTAACCTCCTCCTCCTGCCCAAAGTGAGCTCCCATAAGCCCTTGCTACAGTGCCAAGGCACAAAAGGAGCTGTGGGCGAGGCTTGTTTAGTTTATATGGAATTAGAGTATTAAAACAAAACG